>NC_081561.1:134700894-134730740 GCF_022355385.1 Mustela nigripes | reverse complement strand
AAGCAGGCTCCCTGCTGAGCAGAGAGCCTGCTTTCTCCTCTCTCTCTGCCTGCCTCTCTGCCTACTTGTGATCTCTGTCAAATAAAATCTTTTATAAAAATAAAAAAATTTGGGCGCCTGGGTGGCTCAGTGGGTTAAGCTGCTGCCTTCGGCTCGGGTCATGGTCTCAGGGTCCTGGGATCGAGTCCCGCATCGGGCTCTCTGCTCGGCGGGGAGCCTGCTTCCCTCTCTCTCTCTCTGCCTGCATCTCCGTCTACTTGTGATTTCTCTCTGTCAAATAAATAAATAAAATCTTTAAAAAATAAAAATAAAAATAAAAAAATTTAAAAATAAAAAATAAAAATATATGTTGACCGAGACCCAACCAGGAATACCAGGGCTCTGCTGCAGGCTACCAGAAGCTCCTGATACACTCGTGTGTGTATTACGGACCCATTTCACAAACGTGATTTATAGGCGATCTTGCTAATTTAACCCTCTGCCTTAAGCCAACTACTGTCATCATCCCTAGCCTACAGCCAGCCATGGAGGCTGAAGCTAAGAGGTACTGTGACCAAAGGGACTGAGCCACAATGTGGGGAGGGTGACCTGAGCTGCACTAGCGGACTCAAGGCACGAGCATTCTGTCCGGCGAGGAGTTTCTGGAGCGCAGAATCCCTAACTTAGGAACCTCATCTCCCAAAAATGGCATGGGCTCTAAGAACACAAGTCATCATGACAAGATCAACCAGCCTGGGTTGTGTTTAAGTGAAAAGTTTCTCCTCTAATTTAGAGGTCATTTACAGAACACCAACAGAATTATGGGTTTCAAAAGATTTGCTTTTCTTTTAAAAGTAAGCATTTTTATTCAAACTAATTCAAGCAGAAACTTCATAAACTCCAAGTCTAAACACTTATACTTTTAGGACAGGGGGTGAGGAACAGAAACCAATGCTTGACAAGATCAAATGGATTGAGTTAAGGTCATTGCAAAAAAGAGTAAGAGGAGGGAAAGCAAAAGATTTAACTTAAAATCAAAACAATTCTAAATATACAAAATTTGGGGAATGGTTACAGCCTATCTTGCAGCATTAAAAATACAACCTACAAAGTATATGATAGTATGGAGATGTATTTTATATTGTAATAGTCAGTTTAAAAGGCAAACTAAATAGTTAGTATAAAATAATAACAAATACAGGGCGCCTGGGTGGCTCAGTGGGTTAAAGCCTCTGCCTTCGGCTCAGGTCATGATCCCAGGGTCCTGGGATTGAGCCCCACATCGGGCTCTCTGCTCCACAGGGAGCCTGCTTCCTCCTCTTTCTCTGCCTGCCTCTCTGCCTAGTTTCTCTCTGTCAAATAAATAAAATATTTAAAAAAATAACAAATACATAAGAGAACATACTATAAAATAGCCACATTACCAAACTTAACAATAACGTATCAAAATCATTGGGGAAGGAACTATGAATATTTGATATTCTTTATTTTTCCACTTTTGCGTTCTGTTTCTTACCTACATACCATGATTGCTTTTACAATTGGGTGGTGGGAGAGCTTTTCCTCTGCATGTTCTTTTGTTTCAGTTTATTTTTAGTATGGGCAAGAGGGGGCAGCTAAGAAAATTTGCTTTACAGGGAAGCGCTGGAATTCTGATTTCTACCAGTCACATGAATGTTCACGGGACAAGTGAACTGCTTTAAGAAAGAAACTCCGCAGTGAAATCGTATTTCAGGAGTTTGATCATGCAAACAAATCCATATTCCTTCCTCAAGGGTAGATGACACCATGGGTTCAGAGACAGAGAAGCAGAGTGGAGGGCGGGGTACTCTGCAGCAAAATTAAGTACTTTGATTCAGCATTTATTTTTTAACTGTCCCATCATTGTCTTAGCTTGAAACGCGGGGCTCCCGGCCGGCAAAGGGAAGCAGCCAGGAAAGCTGGTTCTGATCTGTGACCTTGGGCACATTACTTAGTCTCTCCTACCTGCCCTTCTCTGTAAACTACGTTAAGATTTCATTTTCTCTACCTCACAGAATATTGTGTATCCCACAATACATCCCACAACACAACCCACAACACATGTTAAGTTTGTAGTGAGTCACGTGTTAACCCAGGTTTTACCTGCTTTTGTTATACTATCTGCTGTCAGCAACTGTGACTCTAAAGGGGAACTACTTTCCCCTTCTAAAACGAAAAGCAACAAGAGGTCCTGCCTGATTGGTCCAACCTCTGCACTCAACATACTCAACATACCCAGCACGAAGACTTCTAGTCCTCTAGCTTTCTAAAACTCTCCGTTAGGAGGGGCCAGGCATTATACACAAAGGTCAAAAGGAGGACAGACACCAGAGTTGGTTTTCTTGTTTTTCTTTCTTTTTTAAAAAATGTTTAACCACACCAGGTATGGGGGAAACAGCAGAGACCATATAGCATGGTTCCCATTAGCTGTGGAACCTTCGCTCTGAGCTCATTCTCCAGGTATAAATGGGGACTAAGACCATCTCCGTTTTTAGACTGAGATTCAAATGGAATAGTACTTGGGAAGGTTCTCGTTCCCAACTGAAAAGCTCTCAGAAGCCATTGTGTGAGTCACAATCCACTTGCACAAACCAAGGTACGCATTCTACTCTGATTATTTTTATCATCCTCAGGCCAACTTTGAGAAATTCTCGTATTTGCAGTGAGGAGGGTGTTGAAGGAGGCACCATTAGATCTCAAAGGACAAGGGGGTCCAACAGTATCAGACACAGTTGTGTTCAGAGAATACCTCTTGCTACCCCTGCACACAAATGGGGCTACAGCTCAAGACACAGGGTACCGCTGTGGAAAGATGGCCAGAGCCTGGGGACAGACTTAGCCACAAGGCAACGATGACTCAGGAGATGTAGGCTCTCTTGCCTGCGGTTCCCGGCTGGGCTGACCCTTGGTTAGCAAAGGCAAGTTATGCTGCTGCAAGAGAGACTGTAGAGAACCCCACTACCACACGTACACAGACTACATGGGATTGATGAGCCCATCTGTCAACAATGCTTTAAAAAGTTGACCATCTCAGGGCGCCCGGCTGGCTCAGTTGGTGGAACATGTAACTCTTCATCTCAGGGTTGTGAGTTCAAGCCTCATTTTGGGTAGAGATCTAACATAAGAGCAAAAAAAAAAAAAAAAAATTAACCATTTTTATAGCTGAAGAGTTATTTTATGCAAGTCAACAGCCATAGCTCCAAACAGCACATTCAATCTAGAACCAAAATGTCTGAACAGGCACAGCTGAATATGGTTAAACTATTTCAGCCCTCCCTTGTATTTAAACATAAGCACAGAGAAGTTCCCAAACTATTTTTAAATTTCTAGAAATAAGCGGAAGGCTAAATGTAGAAACACATGGCTCCATCACTAACGCATATTTATAAAAATTTTAGATTAGCCACAGCCCTAATTTTTGTGAGCTAACTGCACTGAATTCTTTAATCTCTCCAGGCCTTCCTCTATACAGCCATGCTTTCTAACAAGTTAGCCTTATGATGCTCTCTTCTTATCCCAAGGGCAGTCCATATCTGAGACGCAGAAATAAAACTTAAGAAAACCAGAGTGATGAAATAATTTTTTTAAAGATTTTATTTATTTATTTGACCGACAGAACACAAGCAGGCAGAGAGGCAGACAGAGAGAGAGGAGGAAGCAGGCTCCCTGCAGAGCAGAGAAGAGCCTGATGCGGGGCTCGATCCCAAGACCCTGAGATCATGACCTGAGCGGAAGGCAGAGTGCTTTAACCCACTGAGCCACCCAGGCGCCCCTGGTGAACTAATTTTTAAAGATTTTTTTAAGATTCCAAAAGAACTGTCAATTCTGTAATGTCTGACACTACTAATGTGGTCATGTTTTTCTGTAGTGTTCAACTATTTGGTGTATAATGACTTGTCTCCAGACAACATATCTTGTTATTTAAGATAAGCAAATAAAATGTAAAAATTATTGATAAAGTAAGATCGGGGCAGCTGGGTGGCTCAGTTGGTTAAGCATCTGTCTTTGACTCAGGTCATGATCTCAGGTGGGATTGGGTCCTACACTGGGCTCCCTTCTCAGTAGGGAGTCTACTTCTCCCTCTCCCTCTGCACCCCCCTCCCCCACTCAGACTCTCATTCTCTCTCAAATAAAATCTTCTTTAAAATATATAAATAGGGCGCCTGGGTGGCTCAGTGGGTTAAGCCTCTGCCTTCGGCTCAGGTCATGATCTCAGGGTCCTGGGATCGAGTCCCACATCGGGCTCTCTGCTCAGCAGGGGACCTGCTTCCCTTCCTCTCTCTGTGATCTCTTCCCTTCCTCTCTCCTACTGTGATCTCTCTCTGTCAAATAAATAAAATCTTTAAAAAAAATATATATATATATATATAAATAAATGTACATATTTGACAACGTAAGATTAGAAAAATGTTGATCACAGCTGAAACTGGAGGATGGGCACATGGTGTTTATTATTCTATATTCCATGAACTTAAAAAGGATGCAAGTAATTCACAAAACAATAAGCCAAAAAGAAAAAAGAGAAAAAAAGGAGACCTTTAAACTTGCAAGGCTTTTTCAAGAAAGAAAATGACCTGCTTCTCGGGTTTCAGAGGTACTGTCAAAACCTTGCACCAAAAGCTCTTCAAACCACATGAAATTGAGAAGACTATATACCCTGGGCCAGGAGTAAGTCTAGTGACCTCTAAAAATGAGATGTTTTCGGGGCATCTGGGTGACTCAGTCTTCAAGTGCTGACTTCTGATTTCGCTCAGGCCATGATCGCCGAGTTGTGAGATCAAGGCTCCTGGCTCAACCTGGGGTCGGCCTGGGGTCGGCCTGGGAATGTCTCTCCGTCTCTCTCCACTCCTCACCCCTCCTATCCCACTTAGCCCAAGCTCTCTTTTTCTCCAGTCATAATAATAACAGGATGTCCTTGTCTCTGAGAAATGACATTTTGGAGATCTCTTTCTGGTCCTCACCTTCCTCCAAAAAGAGGCCCTCCTATAAGGAGGCAATTCCATCTCTTTAAAATACTAATGTCCCAAAGCATCTGATCTTTAAATAAAACCTCTGCTTGCTTTTAATTTCATGCTCTCTCTTTCCACTCATCTACTCATCAAAACACCACCACCAAGTCCTCTCCTTACTGGTTCCGGACATTAAACATGACTGAGTTCATCTGAAGGACCTTGCAAAGGGGGTGGGCGTCTCATCACCATCATCGAGTCAACGGGGCTCCTTCCCTCCAGCCCCACGTAAAGAAAACACACGCTCTGAGTAACCGTGCTTTTGAAATTGCAACCCACTATCTAAGTAGTGTTTCTGGAATACGATCTGCACAGCCCATGAGCTCGTGGGTCCTTAAATGCCACTTTGTGAAGGGTATTTAATACCAGACACAGAGTCTCTTGGCCACTGTCCAGAAATCTCCGATTTCCCTATTTCTTTCTTTTTTTTTTTTTAAAGCAGTATTCACCTTTATGATTTCCCTATTTCTTGTAATTTTCAGCAAAATTCATTATAATCCTTAATGTAGTTTCAGGAGGAAAAGCCCAGAGTCACCCCTAGACATGAGAAAGGATGAAAGTGGAAAGAGAGCCATTAGCATCACAAGTGATGCTTTCAGCACACAAAACTAATTTCATTCAACTGAATGCTAGTATTCAAATAATCACGTATTTAAAAGTAGAAAGTAAGGGGCGCCTGGGTGGCTCAGTGGGTTAAAGCCTCTGCCTTCGGCTCAGGTCATGATCCCAGGGTCCTGGGATTGAGGCCCACATCGGGCTCTCTGCTCTGTGGGGAGCCTGCTTCCTCCTCTCTCTCTGCCTACTTGTGATCTCTGTCAAATAAATAAATAAAATCTTTTTAAAAAAAGGAAAATAATACAGCTCATATTATTTATGTAAATCCCAAAGCCTTGGCCACTATAGGTAAACTCTTTATTAGGAATGTTAAGTACAAACCAGGCCTCTAATCTACATGATCAGCACTTTGCAAACTGGTATCCAGGAGTATCAATACACTAGGTCTGCAACAGCAGATCGTCTGGGAACCTCTGATCAAGTGTAGTTCCCACTCTCAATCTCCAAGGAGGAAATCCTTTCAACACTTTTATTTTTAAATCATCTCTACACCCAGTGTGGGGCTCAAACTCACAACCCTGACATCAAGAGTCACATGCTCTACCGACTCCGCCAGCCCAGCGCCCCACTGGAACTGTTTTCTGAAACAACGTGCCCACAGAACCTTTGAGTTCACATCTATCAACAGCCCCTGTAACTAAAGACACCAGGGTAAATGCAGTTATGTTTTTTCAGTCGGATATGTATTCCCATCCATTAAAAAGTTACAGTTGTTTGAAAAAATAGGAAAGATCTTCAGTGCTCTGGGAAAGTATGTGAAAGAAAACAGAGCTCTGAATCTGGTGAGGTGGGAGATCCACCACGCTGACCTCAGATGAAGAGAATTTGTACGATCTCTGCTTGAGATCAGGGAAATAAAAAGGACCACCTACCAGCTACAGCCATTGGCTGTGTGAAGATGGTCTACCAGAAGCCTAGGACACAAAAGGCCTACCTGGCGAGGTTTGGAGCTCCCGCCACGCTTAGGTCGTATCATACTGAATGGAGAGAGAGATGCTGCATGAAACCACAAAAGAACATGTGAATCCTAGACACCACCAGCGTCGTATGTGCAAACTACGTACTGGAATTGGAGGGCGTGAGGCATTGCTGGTGCTCTCCGCCCCAAACTGTGCCTCATCTAGGTCCTAACACTCTTGGCTAAGAACCGTGACTCAGCCTCATAGAATCAGGAAGAACTCTTTCGGGTTGAACTTTAACTGTGTTCTTTAACTCCCACCAACCCCGGCTTCCCTGAAACCACGAAAAAATGATGCTACTTATGTTGGATCATTGATACAACCTTCCTAATACAGAAGTGAACCACAGCTGAACCAGTGTCCACTTGGGTAAACAAACAGACTGGGCAACCCAACAATTCAGTTTTGAATTAACGACTTTCAGGTGAATCCCTTTGTGAAGCTTCCAAGCAAAGCTGAACTTGCATGTCTGCACACAGTAGGCACCTGACATCTGTTGTTTAGTTGGCCGTGGACTCTCCAGGTCTGGCCAAGTTAGACACCTCAGGATACGAGTCCCTAAAGCATGATTTTCTAGTGTAATGACATATATAATGAATGTCCAAGTCAGGCCATCGCCCTCCCCGCCCCCCGCCCGAACTGTTGCACCTGCAAGATATACAAGGAAACTGCTTGCCATTTTGACTTCATAGGCCCCTACAGATTCCAAAGGCAAGATAATCCAAGTGTTACTGTGTAGAGAACAATGAACATGAGTAGCTTAAAAGCACAAGACTGGTGTTCTGAGACATTTCTGACTATACTCGTGCCTTGTTCCTCTTGAGCCCCTGGAACACTGAGTTCATACTCGTGCGTCTATCCCGCAAGTCAACAAGATCCCCACTCCCCCTGCATCCTACACACCACGTCGCAGTCAAGTCATTCCTCTCTTAAGATCCTCTCCGGGGGATCTGTGTTAGGTAGCAAAATATTCCATTGCATCCCTGCTTGGGAATTCAGTAATCCAAAGAAGTTCTGAAATCCACTGTGTGCCTTAGAAAGGCTAACTAGCTTCTTAGCCTGACAGATAAACAGTTCTGACAAAGGAGAAAACCAGGATCATCTCCAGCTTCAAACACCTTTAGGTGCTAATAATACTTCTTCTAATCAAAGATGTGTCCCTCGGGATGCCTGGATGGCACAGTCGGTTAAGCATTTGCCTTGGACTAGGGTCAGGATCCTGGGGTCCTGAGATGGAGCCCCTCATTGGGCTCCTTGCTCAGCAGGTAATGTAATGTGCTTCTCCCTCTGCCTGCTGCTCTCCTGCTTGTGCTCTCTGAGAAGTAAATAAAATATTTAAAAAAATTTTTTTAAATAAAAAGTTAAAAATCAAACGAAAAAATCCCCGAAGATGTGTCCCTGTAAAATGAGCATCAGAAACTTCAGAAAGGGGCTTAGTTATGAAAAATCTGCAGCACCAAACTCTGCACAATAAACGCCAATATCTAACATCAAATACACATCTGGGACACATCAAATACACATCGAGTGAGCGTCCGGGGGTAGTGGCTCATCCCCAGTATGTAGGAGGAAGACAGAGATGGAAAAGCGGGACACACAAGAGTGTTTTACACAAAGCTCGTCTCCCATCCTGTTGAAACTGTCCAATCACTCGTTCAAAGCAGCCCAAGGCAGCACAAATTACCACATCTTGCAGGTTCCACCACAGCCTACAGAAATGAGAGTTCAAGTTTACTGCAAGCTTTGTCCAACCTAAGCAATATATAATTAGGAGTGTAACTGAGGTCAAAGTTAAATGACATACATTATCAGTATGCAAATTTCATGGCTGTCCTGCCTTTGAACTATATTGTTTAAAATAACTGCTGAGGGGCGCCTGGATTAGGTCTCTGCCTTCGGCTCAGGTCATGGTCTCAGGGTCCTGGAATCGAGCTCCACATTAGGCTCTCTGGTCGGTGGAGAGCTTGCTTCCCCCTCTCTCTGCCTGCCTCTCTGCCTGCTTGTGATCTCTCTCACTGTCAAATAAATAAAATTTTTAAATAAATAAATAAATACATACATACATACAATAACTGCTGATTAATATCCAGCTAGAAAGAACTTATCGATCGCCCTGTTGCTACTTCAGTTCTAAGTCTGTGCTCCCTTTGATTGAAAGAAAATGAACACACCAAATGGCCTGTCTTATTTTCAGTAGAATGAGCTTAATTTTTAAAGATGGCCCATCTAAGAGAATGTGATTTACCGAAGATCCAACAACTGCTTGCTATTCTACAATGTTCGACTCCAAATATTTCGAGCATGATCATCGACAGGAATCCCGAGAGACTAGGAAAGCCACACATCGATCTACAAAGTGGCGGCCGTGTTTGCTACAGAGCCAACCCACAGCTTCCCAGACTGAATTCTCAACGGCTTTTCCATTGATTCAATGTCTGCCTCACATCTGCTTCTTTCCGAAGCCGGCCAGGCTGCGAGTCCCAGTGCCGGAGCCTCGCCCGCCCCAAGCTTTTAGGATGGAAGGCGGCACTCGGCAAGGAAGAAGACGAGGGAGCCGGTGCCAGCCGTGTGAAGCCATCCCAAGGGATGTCCGGAAATGCCTCCTTCCATGTAAAATTAATTAAAAAAAAAATACAAAGTTTCCTATACACCATGGCATGGATTATTTAATGAAGTTATTAAACATTTAGCTCTGATAATGGACTTGAAGACCCCATTTTGGAGAATCCATTTAGGGTGGGGGGACGGTTAATAGCAGAATTAAAATGATCCACTGAAATGGTTTTCTGTGACGCGTGTGCTTTGCCCCGGACTCCCCAGAATTCAGTCGGCCGCCTGAGGACCAAAATACCAGTGACATGAAGGCAGTCCTGCCGGTCCTTGAGCACAGCCGGTGTTGATCAGGAAAGTCTGCTCTAGGTCCAGCAAAGACTGCCTCCTCCCACAGGTTCCAAGAGGCAGGCGATGTCAGGACCATTCCCTTAAATGGTCAGAGGGCTACCGGGTTCTTCCAGACCCAGCAGGACACACATTGGGATAAACGGAAGGGCGTGGGAATCCCCTCCATCTGAGCCTTGAGCTGTGAGCCCATTTCTCATCCTGAGCCTATAAATGTGGGGCTGACACTTGGCACCATCATTGTGGCCACCCCCCAGCCCGATGAAATCAGCACCTGGGGGAATGATACCCAGGTACCCATAGTTTCCAAAATGCTCAGGCGATTCCCAGGGGCAGCTACTGTCCCAGAGACCGGATACTGACCGCAGCGGACGGCCCGCTGGGGGACACAGGACACATTTGTCGCAACTAGGAAACAGCCCTCGAAGGGGAAACAAGTCAGAAGGCAGGGGAGTTTGCGGGAGGTTAAGTTTACAGGCACAGAGACGTGGTTTCCCTGCAGGTAAGTTTACAGGAGGAGGGGGAGAGGGAAAAACCGAGGAGAAACTGATTTGGAGCAGTCGGGTCCTCCTCTGCCCCGCACTCCCCCATGGGAGGCTGAAAGGGAAGTGGCATTTCATAAAAAAGAGTGAGGCAGCCTCACTGTTGAGACCTTAGCACGAGGGATCAGCCAGCCTGGCTTGAAGATTTCCTCTGCATCCATTTCAGAGTGGAGGCGGGGGAGGGGGGTGAGGTTTGGGGGGGGGGCGGGGTGCAGGAGAAGAGATGACAGCAGGCCCTGCTTCTCGCGTCCAGCCGGCCGGCCTGAAACTTGGCTCACCACCGTGTCCAGCCGGCGCAGCAGTGGTGTGCTGGAAGGATCCATCACCGGCCCCCTTCCAGGGCGCTCAGCAGAGACGGCATCTTGGCCCCCCCCGACACTGCCCAGAGTTCCTGTCACCCAGATGGCCCTGATCAAGCTTCCGGGACTCATGGAGGAGCAACCGTGATGCTCGGTCCCGTAAGCATGCAGACACACCGAAATGTTTTTTTTTCCACAAAGGAATAGTGACTATTCTAAGAACAGGTTTGTAATGGTTGATGTGTTTCTTCTATCAACAGTAAGCATCCAAGGAAGCTTGTTCAGATGCCTCTTCCCAAGCCTGCCTTCTGCACTAAGCCCAAGATATTGGAACAAAAAACACTAACACAAACCCTAGACATATGCATCATCATGTTACCCAAGGAACAGAGTCATAGTCCAGGTGCCACAACACACGTCTCTGCAAGTCAAGCATCTCTCGTCTTTGACCTAAATGAGCGGAGACAAGCCTATGAATAAAACCTGGGCAAGGAAGAGACCTCTGCGACACCTCTCTGCCCTCCCATTACGAGCTCAAGCCCCCCCAGTCTCTGTACTCAAGAACCATCCTACTTCTTTCCTCTAGGTAAACCTCAACTGGTTTAGACTGCATTTATAAAGATAATCTTTTTGATTTTATTTATTTATTTGACAGACAGAGATCACAAGTAGGCAGAGAGAGAGAAGAGGAAGCAAGCTCCCTGCTGAGCAGAGAGCCCGATGTAGGGCTCGATTCCAGGACCCTGAGATCATGACTTGAGCTGAAGGCAGAGGCTTTAACCCACTGAGCCACCCAGGCGCCCCTCGTTTTTTTTGGTTTTTTTTTTTTTTTTAAGATTTATTTGAGAGAGAGAGAGAGAGAGAGAAAGTGTGTGTGAAGTCGGGGGAGGAGCAGAGGGAGAGAGATGGGGGGCGGAAACAGAGACTCTCAAGCAGATTCCCTGCTGGGCATAGAGCCCCATGTAGAGCTCGATCAAGACCCTGAGATCATGAGCCACCCAGGCCCGCCTCCTGCTTGTTTTCCTGGTTTTTAAAGATTTCTCGAAGTTCTTAAATGAGTTACACTGCACACACACCAACCTTCCTCTCAGAACCTATGTACCCAACTCCCCTGGAAGGTGTTTCTAGAAAGTAGACATAGCGAAAAGCTTTATCGTTGGCAAAGCGCTACGAAAAGCACAGCAACTACAAGGTTTTTGTTGTTAGTTTCTTTGGTTTTGCTACCAAATTTATTCCCTCATACTTTTGCTTCTGATTCACATAGCGGTCAGAATATTCACTAATATATAAGCAAGCGCTCTAGAAAACATGACCTAATTAAAAGCACACTCAGTCCGGGAAACAATGAAATTTGCAGAGAAACAAAGCTGTTGTCACCATCTCTCAGCATGGTTGTGGGGGGGTGGGGAGAGTATTAGCTTGAAGCTGGAATCTCTTCATCTGCACTTATCGCTGGTAGTTAATTACTACTTGAATATAAGTGATCTTATACAAGCACATTTTCCAGTAAAAAAGGAATCCATTAACCTAATCTACAAATCGTAAGTTATACCTGTCAAATTAGCTTTCAGAGCTGCCAGCTATCATAGAGAACATCTAGTGATGCTATTAATACCTTGATTTTTAGCTCTATCGGGGAACACAGAGCAGTGCTCATTCGCCACGTCAACACATGCAAGGAGTCTTGTCCTGACTCGGGAGGCAGGAGCCTTAATTTCGGAGGAACTCCGTCTGTTGAATGCAGAAGTGGTTACTTCTGAATGGGGGTGGTTAGGGTGGGAAGCAGTGAGACAGGACACATGTATCCCAAATCTGACAAATGTAGAAATCAAGTATTTCAGACCTCTGCCATGGTGACATCTAAGTACCAACTTTACAACAGTACTAACGGTAGCACCTATAGTTTGAAGTCTGTTTCAACAGCGCGTTCCTGGTTCTTTTATACACCCGCACTCATCTCAGCCGGCTGCACCAGGCCCAGACTGGCAGCTCTCTGGTTCCTGTTTGCTTTACTCTATAAAGTATAAACCCAGAACTCTGAGCTCTAACCTTCTAAAATAGGTCACATTCAGGAATCTCAGTCAGGACGAGCAAATAAATGATCTGCTTTGACCCCTGGAGACAGAGTAGACGAGCTTGTTTTGTCCACAAATGCTTTGATAAGTAACTAGTATATTCTATAAATAACTAGTATATAACCCAGGACACCTGGGTGGCTTAGTCAAGAGTCTGCTTTCGGCTCAGGTCATGATCTCCAGGTCCTGGGATCGAGCCCTACATCCGGCTCTCCGCTCAGTGGCAAGCCTGTTACCCCCCTCTCTCTGCCTGCCTCTGCCTACTTGAGATCGCTCTCTCTCTGTCAAATAAATGAATAAAATCTTATCTAAGCACACAAGAGTTAAGAGTCCTTTGAATGGTGTTATTTTCCAGTTTTTTCTAACTTTAATCTACCCCATTTTGTTATAAAACAGATTTTTCTAAACAAGAGTAGATTACCAAATAACTGCAAAAAAAGAGAACTTCAATGGTTTTAATATTCATTTGTCTCAAGTGTGTGCTTTCTTCTTCTAAAAAGCATTCTTTCCCTCTTTTCCATAAACTCTCCACTGAGGATTAGAAGCTCTCCGGTAATCAGTAGTTTGAAAAAGATATGCAGAAAATAAAATGCAGTTCTAGTATGTACGAACACCTTCCGGCAAGGAAAAAAAAAGAGTTTAATGGAAAACTCAATGAAGTGATTACCAGTGAGATATCCAATCATATAATAATGACTGAAAAACGAAATTAGCAAATGTCTTATAAACTGGCTACAGTTACTGCCAGTGGGGAGTAGGGGACAGCACTCTGCTTTAACAGTTAAGTTTGTACGATGGAATTAGAATTAGTCTTACTGGGCACCTGGGTGGTTCAGTGGGTTAAACCTCTGTCTTCTGATCAGGTCATGATCTCAGGGTCCTAGAATCGAGCCCTGAATCGAGCTCTCTGCTCAGCAGGGAGCCTGCTTCCCCCCAACACTGCCTGCCTCTCTGCCTACTTGTGATCTCTATATGTCAAATAAAGAAATAAAATCTTTAAAACAAAACAAAACAAAAACCAAGCCTTAAAAAAAAAAAGGATTAGTCTTACTTGACCCCAATACACATCCCACTGTGCTGCAGTTTCATAAATGACATTCTTCACACTATTTTTTAAAAGACTAAAAAATGTGAGAAAGAGGGTGCATGGGGGGATTGCGGCAGGGGGGAGAGAAAGAGAATCTCATTCAGACTCTGAGCCAAGTGTGGAGCTCCACGTGGGGCTCGATCCCACAACCCTGACAACAATCGGCCTGTCAAGAATCAGCCACAACTGACTGAGCCACCCAGGAATCCCTCTTCCCACTGTTCTTTAAAATAAGTTCATGGAATCTGGAAACCTGGACCACTGCATGCTCATCCAGCTTTCCTGTGTTCTGTTCCCCTTACTGACTTTCTAAGTTCAGTTTCCAAAGTTTCTGTGTTCCTGAGCTTGAGCTGCTGTAACAGAGTACCACTGCCTGGCAACAGAAATTTCTCACAGGTCTGGAGGCTGGGAAGTCCAGTATCAAGGCGCAAGCCAATGTGATTTCTAGTGAGAGCCTGCTTCTTTGCTTGCAGAAGGCTACCTTCTCACTGTGCATTCACGTAGCAAATGAAGGACAGAAAGAGAAAGACACACACACACACACCATGATTAAGAGCACTCTGTGGTGTCTGTTCTTTTAAGGATGCGAATCTCCTCAATCAGTTCCCACTCTATGGCTGCAATTTGACCTTGATTACCTCCTTATGGGACTATCTTTGAATACAGTCACAACGAGAGTTAAGGCTTCAACATACAAATTTTGCAGAGGACAGGATTATTCTAGAGCGAACAGTAATCACTGGAAGAGGCCACAAGGCTGGCTTCTGGGGCACTGGGAATGTTCTACAAACTGACCTGGGAGCCTTTACACACACGTTCATTTTCTAAGAATCCATCAAAGTTACACGCCCTTGAGAGGTCTTGTGCTTTACTGGGTGTCGAGTTGACATAAGCCGACTTAAAAACCACCAAAACCATCATTCTGGCTGAGAAGTGACAATGAAACGAAAGAAGCCAAGAATGGCGTCAGGGAGACCAGAAACAGGGAGGGGACCCTCAGGACAGCCATACCCAATCAGTCATGTGTTTGGAGTGAGGCCCACAAGACCTGACACTGGAAAATGGGACTCCCAAACTGGAGGCTTGGCTGCTCAGAAAAAAACTCATCCTGTTCATGGTTTTTAACTCCGGGCTTTGTCTTCATTTTCATTCTCTCCTTCTCTCCTGTCTCCAGTTGGATGGAGTTCCTTAATCTCTTGATGCCTGTTCTGGCCATTGGTAGCAAGAGGATTCACAAGTCTGTATGTGTTAAATGCTTAAGAAAGCACACATGGTAAGCATCCAAATTAATTCAACTATTAACATCACAAAGCAGAAAAAACAGTGGTTTTTCTTGCCCTTTCCCGCCATCTGGCCCCAACAATGGGGCCATCTTTCCTTGATGAGACGGTCTCCCAGGCAAAGAACATCATCTCCGTGCCAAGAACTGAGACACTTGGGGGTCACCTTGGGCTCCTCTGCTCCTTGTTCATCCCAATACTGATGCACCATCAAGTCCTATCATTTGTCATGTTTTCAGTGCTGTCTGCACCCACTCTGACTTCTGCTCTAGCTCAGGCGTCAACACTGCACGTCTGATTGCCTGCGCCCTGAGCACTGACTCCCGTTACCTTCTCTAGTTTTCCATCTGCCATGTGTCTCCCTTACTTCCTAAACCCTAACTCCACACCATCTGTAGCAGGAGACAAAGCCTCCCTATAGAAGAGCCTCCACTTCCCATTTGCCCCCATCACCCTCCTTCCTAAAGGCTCAGTCTTGGGCTAATCAGGAAGAAATCCTCAACTTCCTTCGCCAGCCACCTCTGCACTTTCATGCAACACGAACACAAGCCATGCTGCGGGAGGCGAGCGATGGCTAAGCCAGTGGGAAAACTCGATGAACTCGTGAGGTTGGAGGTCCAGCCCTACTGAACTCACGAATGGCCTGAACCTGGAGAGAAACAACCAACAAAGTGCAGGAAGACAGGACGTACTGGTTCAGGCCTACACACAAGAGCCATCAGGGGAAAGGCAACTGCTTCAATGACTCCTATGAGTGGTAACACCATTAGACTCAGGCCAAAGAATGCCCCCACTTTAGAGAGTCCCAATCTGGCCCTCCTCAGGCCTCCTCCTCCCTACAGGAACCAAGAGGAGAAATCTCCCTGAAATCAGCATCTCCCCTGCCTTGGGACCCAAGCTTGTGGTGTTCCCAGGCCCTAGAGAACCCAGCCAGTGGGGCATCTGTAAGTATGAATGCTGGGGGGCGGGGGACAGAGCTGGACGATCACCTGCTTGGGCTGGAGGCCCCTCGAGGTATGGGGTCAGCCAGGAGTGGGGAGACAACAGGCTGGAAGCGAGTGCCCCCTGCTTTACCACCTTCTGGCCTGGAAGGTCGAAGGTTTAAGAGTTCTAAGCTCTTAGAACTTAGAGCTTCCTGGTTGGTCATTAGGAAGGTTTACTTGTCAGGAAAGGGGATACAACATTTAATCTAACAGCTCAGCAGCTTAACAGATTTAAGGTATTTTGACATGTGCTATGTGGATCCTCATTTATATTCTTGCCCTGGGCCTTGCACATGTTAGGGGTGAGCCTGGAGGAGAGCCAAATCCGGCTTTGACCAGGCCAGGTCCTGAAGGGAAAAACCTAGAGCCTAGTCCATCAGAATAAAGGGAGGTAAAGCCGGGGAGGTAAAGCCGGTCCTCTCTGAAGCCCGATCTCTAAGATTTCTACCCAGACTCTGCTTGCTGAAAGCTGTGTGACCTGAGGCCAGCCGCTTCACCATTCAGAGCATGCCTCAGTTTACCAGTCTCGGAAGGTCGTCTCATAAGGTGGTTGAGAGGATTACACAAGTTGGTATTTGTGAAGCATCTGAAACAGACTAAGCCCTACGCGTTTGTTAAATAAACAGCGTGTGTGGACAAAAGAACGCAGCCACGAGAAACTGGGTCCCAACCTCATGGACAATGCTTTACCCACCCAAAGCCAAGATTCTGTGTTACCATCAGGACATGATAGGTTAAGTCAGGACTGGGACCTTCGCCTGGAAATCCGAGAGAAGACACTGTCAGCAAGAGAAAAAAACTGTGACATTCGGACAGCTGAGGGATTGCCTGGAAATGTGAAAATATAAACCATCCGTTTTAAAGTA
The DNA here is from genome assembly GCF_022355385.1 of Mustela nigripes. Lineage (NCBI taxonomy): Eukaryota > Metazoa > Chordata > Mammalia > Carnivora > Mustelidae > Mustela > Mustela nigripes. The sequence continues at coordinate 134,714,127 of NC_081561.1, read as the reverse complement.
GTAAGACCAATAGATAAAGTGGGCAATAGATACCATTCATAACTTGAAACTAAACCAGTACATCAACAAACGGAAATATATTATCTGCTCTAATAAACTCAAGGAACGCAAAAAGCACATTTCAGATCGCATCCTTCCCGTGTCCAAGTCAACTACAGTATCAGGGACATGGAAGGGACATCTCAACCCTCACAGGCTCCCGGTGGCACTGAAATGAGCAGAACGTACAAAAGCATGCCTTACCAGCCTTCTAGCCAATTTGCAGAGGAAGACTTGCAAATTAAGCCACTGATCTTGTGTGGCAGACTGGAGACTCAAATTTCTGTCTTGACTACAAAATGCAAGCTCTTCCTCCTCTCTCTCCTGAAGCCTGGAAGCTCACCTTATAGCAAGAACAGGAAGAGGGCCCAGAACAATGCCACTCCCTGCAGAACAGAAAACAGGCTGTCCCTGTGTTCACCCGCCAATAAAAAGAATGGCTTAGTCAACTGTCATGTATTTAAGTGACCCCAAAACATAAGGAATTCTATAAATGAGGGCAAAATAGGAGTGTGTTGAGCTACCGGCAACCTAATAAAAACTCTGATGCTTATACATTCAGTAAGTTATAAGTAATATACACTGACATAAGCAAATATAAATTTAAAATTTATATGGCAAAACTGGGAGGGAGGATGTTCTAAGTATTTTACACAGTATCTAATATTGTAACATTTTTTTAAAGAAGGAGACAGCAAAATTTTGACATTAGAGCACGAAGGGTTCCTCTTCAAGATCTAGAATAGTTCATCCACTACACTGCTGAGAACCAAGATCTGAAAGAATGTGACTTGTCTAAGGCCACAGACCTTGTTCAGAATAGAAACCACCCTTTAAAAAAAAAAAAACAAAACAAAAAAACACACACCCACCAGCTTCCAGGCCACTGTTCCGGTCTCCTTCTCTATCTCTACTTTAAAAAAAGAAAGAAAGAAGTGCCTGGATGGCTCAGTGGGTTAAAGCCTCTGCCTCTGGTCACAATCCCAGGGTTCTGGGATCGAGGCCCGCATCGGGTGCTCTCCTCAGCAGGGAACCTGCTTCCCCCTCTCTCTGCCTGCCTCTCTGCCTATTTGTGATCTCTGTCTGTCAAATAAATAAAATTTAGAAAAAAAGATAATATGTTAATAAGATCATACTAGGGGATACCATTTTTTGTTGTTGTTTTTTTAAGATTTGTTTTTCCCTTTAGAGAGGGAAAGAGAAAGACAAGAGCTTTAAGTGGGGTGTGGGGGAGCAGCAGTGGGAGAGAATCTTCAAACTCCCTGTCAAGCAGAATCCCCCACGGGGTTCAATCCCACCACTGGTGATATCAGAACTTGAACCCGAACCAAGAGTCAGATGCTTAACTGACTGAGCCACTCAGGTGCCCCAGGGAATACAATCTCACTAGAATAACAAGAATCTTCCCAAGAACTGGAATAAGGTTCTGGGTGTGGGCCCGCTAGACCACTGACGTAGTACAGATTGTAATGACACTCAAAGTCTGTTGTTCTCCATTTCAAATTCATTGTATTTAAGAACTTACTGGAGGATTTTAGAAAAGCAGCAGGTGGCTTTGATAGAAGAACACTTCAAAACTCATTGTCTTAAGCTAAGTCATGAACTAGTTATCCTTTCATGACTCCAATACCTATAATATCACTGCAGAGAGAGAATGGCCCCTTCCAAATGCAGAATCCAACCGGATTAATAGTGCAACTTTAATAAAGATAAACAGCACTTGGAGTCTCCCTCACTGTAAGTCTATCCACAGCCATACATTAGGGATCCAAAGACTATCCTCAACACACAAATTAATATGAAATTAATTTATGAAAATTTCAATTATAGCACACTTATATTACTGTAGATTTTAAATAAAATTTAAATGAGAAGCTGAACTTCTATTATCCCCCTTCCACAGGAGTACAGGAAATGCTTCTTCCCTCCTAAATGCACACGCATGCACACACTCACACGTACCCGTTAGCTACGCCCTAAAGACCTGGGGGGAAAAAGGCTTCCCATGTCTCCTGTATCTCAGTGACGAACGCTTTTTTAAATATTAGGAGATGCACCACTATCTGGCAAACCAATACAGTCGGAGAATAGATTTTTACAAAATCCACAAATCACTCCTAAAATCTGTTCCTGTGTATATTCTTATTAGCATTTAAAATGTTTTATATTTGTTCAAAAAGAACAGAAGGGAAAAGCTAAAAAAGAAGTAGGATTTATAGCCCTGTTAAAATATAGTAAGAAGATGGTTCAATGGGAGGCAATAATCTATTTACAGTTTTAAGCGTTCTCATTTTAAGAACTAAGTGTGAGGGGCGCCTGGGTGGCTCAGTTGTTAGGCGTCTGCCTTTGGCTCGGGTCATGGGATGGAGCCCCAAGTCACGGTCCCTGCTCAGCGGGAAGTCTGCTTCTCCCGCTCTCATCCCCCACCCCTGCCCGTGTTTCCTCTCTTGCTGTCAAATAAATAAAATCTTAAAAAAAAAAAAAAAGAACTAAGTGTAAAACTCATTCAATAAATACCTACTGAGCCATTACTTGAGTATCAAATTTTAAGTTAAAAGAAATTAAACAGGGACACCTGGGTGGCTCAGTCAGTTAAGCATCTGCCTTCAGCTCAGGTCATGATCCCAGTATCCTAGAATCGAGTCCCACATCTGGCTCCTTGCTCTATGGGGAGCCTGCTTCTTCCTCTGCCTCTGCCTGTCACTCTGCCTGACTGTGCTCTCTCTCACACTCTTAACAAACAAACAAATTAATTAATTAATTAATTAATTAATTAAACAGAACTGTTTCCTATTGTTTCAGTTCTATAAAGTTCTCCCTTGGTAAAATCTAAACCTTAAGAAACAATATGCCAGAAACTTGTTCCATCCATTCTGCATTTTTTTTAAGATTTTATTTACTTATTTGACAGACACAGATCACAAGTGGGCAGAGAGGCAAGCAGAGAGAGAAGGGGAAGCAGGCTCCCTGCGGAGCAGAGCGCCCGATGCGGGGCTCGATCCCAGGACCCTGAGATCATGACCTGAGCCGAACGCAGAGGCTAAACCCACTGAGCCACCCAGGCGCCCCACCATTCTACATTTTTAGAAACTCTTAAAGAGAAGATCCAGAAAATGAGTTTTATCTCTCTGGGTGTGCTTACCATAGGAATATTCTACCCAAAAAAGGTAAAATGCAAGTTTTTTTTTTTTTAATTAAGTACATATTACTTAGTAAGGCACTGTGGTCCACATAACATTTTTAAGTGTCCAACACTCACTGCAGCCGCATCGGTTAATAACCAGGCTTAGACACAGGCTCATCATCTCCACCTGCTCTGACGGAAATCTGGAGCCCCCAGAGTACAGAACCCACCTTTAAACAGCTGCAGAAGTAATTACCCCTAGGAGAGGACGGATTCATTTTCTTCTGTATCTTCAAGATTTTCTAAGTTGTGGTACTTGCTTTTAGGCTTTCTTGTTACCTAAATGAACACCATCTGCTTACACTGAGTCTACGCCTGTGCACACGGACACACAAATGCCACCGCAGAAGTACCAAGAAAAAAAAGTCAATCCTTCCACATCCATCCAAAAAGAACAGTCTTTTAAAAAGGTCCCTTCGTACTCTTAAAGAGACAGATCAATAAAAAGGGACAGAGAGACCAATGCACTATCGAACTCTTTCCTAAAGCCATGTGACTGTGATAAATAAAACACAATCAGTGACCTCCTAGGTGGAGAAAAAGGTAAAAAATGATAAATAGCAAGTTCCTTCAAATCTCTCGGCAGGTGTGCACGCTCCTCCAGCCACTCCCAGTCCTGCCAGCTTCCCTTTGTGTGAGGCTCCAGGAGGCTCCGTCCACAGGGAGACGCGCTGCGGGGACTGCAGACCGGGGTGTGAACCCGTATCCCTCTCCCTGCCAGGACTGCTGACCAAGCCAACTCCGTGTCATTAGCCATCCCTTCTCCGTCCCACAAAAGCCCCAAGCAGATCAAATGTACTCGCACCTATAAAAATGTCTGAATCACTTGCAAACATGAAGCAAACCCCTGCAGGAAGAAATGTACATTTTCACCTCCTCCCCGGCTCTCCTTGGGAGCCTCTGCAACAATGACTCCAGCCACCAGAACACCATGCTCTGAAAATCAGCTTTTACTGTTTTAGCTTTGCTACATTTACATTTTGTACAAGATTTTTAAAGGTCTCGGGGAACCTGAATAAAATCAAAATTTATTGTTTAACTCTGCAAACTATTTCACGGTCTGTGGAGGCTCACTCAACACAACCATGATTCTGTTTATATGCAAAATTTCATCTGATCAGTTTATTAGTGAACAACTGTCAGACAAATGGGCAGTGGTATCATCTATTAACAATTATGTTCAATGTAATTTTTATTATTTATGAGCTATTCTCTTCCTGCAAACATGAATCCTACCCAATTAAACAAAACCAATCTAGATGCCTAGATAATTAAAACACTTTTCCAAGTCAATGAGGTACTCTAATGGTTTAATCTGCATAAAGTCATTCAACTAAAATAATAAAAAACAGCCTTTCTGCAATCCTGCACTAGAGTAAAAAAAATATAAATGCACAACTTGATGGGTAAAAAATATGTAGGAGGTCCCGTTGAGACAGATGGGAGGGAAAATAATTCTATAAAATCTTACTTCTTCCAGTGATGGTATAAAAAAATTTTTAACATTTAAATTACTGAATCAATATAAAATGTGTCAAGTATCCTTATTAAAAAAACCTGTCAATGATTCATTCAAAGGCCGTCTACAGCAAAATGTGAGCTTTAGCAATGTGATGTTTCCTATGATGGAATTTCTAAGGAAAGATCCCAGTCCAGTCAAGCTGTTTTTTTACTATCACATTCTTGGACGGTGGGTTCATTTTTCAAAAATCTATTCAACAGTTTTTTTTCCCTCTTCTGGATGTAAAACGGACATGCATTCTTTTTTTTCTTCTTCTTTAAGATTTTACTGATTTATTTGAGGGAGAGTAAGAGCACAAATGGGGGCGGGGGGGCGCGGGCAGCAGGGGGAAAGAGAGAAGCAGCTTCCCCACTGAGCAGGGAGCCAGAGCAGGGCTCAATCCCAGGACGCTGGGACCAGGACCAGAGCAAGCTATCGACTGAGCCACATAGGCACTCCTGGACACGCATTCTTTTTTTTTTTTTTTTTTAATGATTTATTTATTTGAGTGACAGAGACAGATCACAACAGGCAGAGAGGCAGGCAGGGGGGGGGGTGGGAAGCTGGCTCCTGCTGAGCAGAGAGCCCCATGAGGGGCTCAATCCTAGGACCCTGGGATCATGAGGCTTTAACCCCCTGAGCCACCCAGGTACCCCTGGACATGCATTCTTAAAGGGGTGCTCTGAGGGCTCAAACACTGGAAATCACCAACATGAGGGGCGCTGTCTGCTCTGGAGTCTGTCATTTGTAAATCCTCTGGCCAACCAGAGGTCTTCCAGATGCAGCAGGTGAAGGACTAGAAAAAAAGACAGCTTGGGAATCCTTGCTGGGAACACAAAACGGCCGTCAGGGTAACTCAGTCAGCATATGGGTGGAACAGGTCTGACGGATGATCTGGTGTGTGAGGACGAAGAGGATGAAACGAGCCTGTGAGGATGAGGAAACTGTGTCCAATTTCATCCCACTGTTGCTAAGAACCGGAGGGTTTATTTGGGTGGTTTTTTTTTTTTTAAGATTTTATTTATTTGACAGATAGAGATCACAAGTAGGCAGAGAAAGAGGGAGAAGCAGGCTCCCTGCTGAGCAGAGAGCCCAATGCGGGGCTCGATCCCAGGACCCTGAGATCATGACCTGAGCCGAAGACAGACACTTAAAACGAGTGAGCCACCCAGAGCCCTCGGAGTTTCTTCTTTAATGTATTTTAAGTTAAACATTATAAACTGTGAAATGATCTTTCTTTCTCTACGAACATACAAAAGAGATGACTGTGTTAAAAGAGATAATAGCCGTGTTAAGTGTGAACCTCTATTTTTCTTTTTTCTGCTACTTTTTTCATCTTTTTACAATTTCTAGTTTCCGTATTTTCTAACGCTTGAAGACCCTTAGGTACAGAACTTCATTTTGTCTTATCATGTAACTCACAACTTCCTTCAAGAAAAATATGAACATTTCTGACAGAAAAAATTTCTCTCGGGCGCCTGGGTGGCTCAGTAGGTTAAGCCTCTGCCTTCAGCTCAGGTCACAATCTCAGGGTCCTGGGATCGAGTCCTGCCACTGGGCTCCCTGCTCAGCAGGAAGCCTGCTTCTCCCTCCCCCGCTCCCCCTGCTTGCGCATTCTCTCTCTCTGGCAAATAAATAAAATCTTTTTAAAAAAGTAAACAAATAACTGAATTGAGGAGATCCTGGATCCAGTTTTTCAATTGCAGGCATAAAACCCATGTAAGGAGTAACAGGGTAAGTCTGAATATGGACTCTGTGTTAGATGACAGCATTACATCAGCGTTAAACCTCTCAAGAGCAGTTAACAGTTACTGTGGTTGAGGAGGAGGAGGAGGAATTCATTCTTACAAGTCACTGCTAACCTCTTTCAAAGCGAAGCATTCTGATGTCTAAGAGTTCAACAACAAAGGAAAACCAGTAAGAGAAGGAAAACAAACCTGGCAAAATACAATCTTAAACTGCTTCTTTACACTGGGTGAGAAACACATTAAACCAACAGAAATTCTCACCATTACCTGCTTCCCACCATGGAAATGTTTTACTATTTGAGTAACTCCCCGTTCTAAAAGGAGAACTTCTTCATAGGTAAGAGCTTACCAGTCAGGGTCATAAGGGCCATTTTTCCAGAAGCCAGGGTGCACAATGCGCAAGGTTCACACGGATTCAGGGTGTTTGTACACAGTCATTCAGAAGGCATCTTTAATTCTAAGCTTTGCACGAGTGAATTAGAATACTGGAAATTTAGTTCTCTAAAAACAAAATGGAGGGGCACCTGGGTGGCTCAGTGGGTTAAAGCCTCTGCCTTCAGCGCAGGTCATGATCTCAGTGTCCTGGATCAAGCCCTGCATCGGGCTCTCTGCTCAGCAGGGAGCCTGCTTCCCCCCTCTCTCTCTGCTCGTGATCTCTGTCTCTCAAATAAATAAATAAAAATCTTTATTAAAAAAATAAAACCATGGGCACCTGGGTGGCTCAGTGGGTTAAGCTGCTGCCTTCGGCTCAGGTCATGATCTCAGGGTCCTGGGATCGAGTCCCATATCGGGCTCTCTGCTCAGCAGGGAGCCTGCTTCCTGCCCCTCTCTCTCTGCCTGCCTCTCTGCCTACTTGTGATCTCTCTCTATCAAATAAATAAATAAAATCTTTAAAAAAAAAATAAAAAAAAAAAAACCAAAATGGAACCCTCTTACATGGCTGGGAAAGTAAAAGGGTGCAGTGGCTTTGGAAAACTGTGTGTTAGTTCTTCAGAAAGTTAAACATAAGCGTTAACCTATAACCCTGAAATTCTACTCCTACTGGAAAGACCTATTCACCCAAGAACTTGGACCTTCATGTTCACAGCAGTATTATCTGCAATAGCCAACAAGTGGAAACAACCCAAATGTGGATCAACTGATGCAAGGCTGAGTACAATGAGAGGTGTAGCCATACAATACCTTATTATCCCGCAAGAAGAAGAAACGAAGTACTGTCATGTGTTGTATAGATGAACCTTACAAACATTACATTAAGTTAAAAAACAAAAACAACAGACATTTCTCTTTAGAGATGGAAGGTTGATTAGTGGTTATAAGGGACTAAGGGAGGGGGAAGTGGAGAGTGATTCTAGGGTTCCTTGGGGGGGGTGTCAAATGTCCTAAAATTGTCATGATGGTTATACAATTCTTCAAGTTGAAAACCACTGAACTGTACACTTTTTTTTTTTTTAATTTATTTGACAGACAGAGATCACAAGTAGGCAGAGGGTCAGGCAGAGAGAGGAGAAAGAAAGCAGGCTCCCTGCTGAGCGGAGAGCCCAATGCGGAGCTCAATCCCAGGACCCTGGGATCATGACCTGAGCCGAAAGAAGAGGCTTAACCCACTGAGCCACCTAAGCGCCCCTGAACTGTATACTTCAAATGGTGAATTGTATGATATGTGAATTATTTTTTTATGATATGTGAATTATATGTTAATAAAGCTGTTATTTAAAAAAACAGGAGCAAGGGGTGCTTGCGTGGCTCAGTTAAGCATCTGACTCTTGGTCTCAGCTCAAGGTCATGATCTGTGCTCCTGAGATCAAGCCCCTGTCAGGCTCCACGGTCAGGGGAGTCTGCTTTCTGCTGGTGCCTTTCCCTCTGCTCTTCTCCCTGTGCTCTTGCTGGCTCGCTCTCTCTGGAATTAAAAAAAAAAAAAAGAATCTTAACAAACAAACAAAAAACCCCAGGAACAATTAATAATCTTTCAGCAACTGAGACTAGTAAATACTTCTAAGTAATGTTACCCATAGATATTTTCCAGGATAAATTTATCTGCTCCAGGGTGTTCATTTCCGATTAATCACAAACAGGATCTACAATGCTTCTTAAGCAACAGTAAAATGTCATGACAATCAGATCTGAGTGGTGCTGATTCCTGAAGGAAAGCAAATACATTCTTTAATTATGCAAGCCTCCTCCAGATGTCTTGGCTGATCATTTAGACAAACTTCTTTTCCACCAAATTTGGAGGGAAGAAAGAGTAAGATAGAAAGTCAAAAGTGCTAACTGAAAGAAAGTCTGCACTAAATAGAAATTTAGGAAGGATATACACTTCCCCCCCCCCAAAAAAAGTCAAAACTCAGGCAACACTTGGGGATCACCATTCACCCTACTGATGGACTACAGTACAGCGATCTCCAAGACAGCTAAGCCTAGAAAAGCCATTGTAGTGTGTATATTCAAATGCCTGCAGAAACCTTCTACATCAAAGTTTTCACCTGAGAGTGAACATCTTTCATCTTGACCATGAAATTTAGTCATCTGACATTAAATGTTTCCCACACCTGGTACTGGGAACGACTTCGTTCCAACACTCGTGACATAATATCACATTCTCAACCCTGAGTTTGAGTATGCCCGAAGTCCTCACTTTCTTTCTGGAATATTAAAACAAGAGTTTGACAGTCGATCGAACATCTTATAAATGATAAATCTATATTTCCAAAACTAAAACAATGTACAGAACTGGAAGTTTCCATATAATATAGGTAATTTAGTTAGGTATCAGACATTCCCTCCAAGCAAATGGACCACTACTTAGATTGACACTCAACAAGATTGATACACACAGCTTTCAAAGTCTTACTTCTGTTTTAAATACATGTGTTTGAGAACATGTGCCATCATTTTAAGATTTTATTTATTTATTTGTCAGAGAGAAAGAGAGTGCGTACAAGCAGGCAGAGCAGCAGGCAGAGAGGGAGAGAGAAGCAGGCTCCCCGCCAAGCACGGAGCCCGATGTGGGACTCGATCCCAGACCCTGGGATCATGACCCAAGCCAAAGGCAGCGGCTTAACCCACTGAACCACCTAGGCACCCCATGTGCCATGATTTTAATTAATGAGACTTGCTCAGTCCCAGGAGGGCCTGAATCTGCAAATTTAGCTTAGTAGTTCCATGAATTTAACTTAGTGGGAACTGGAAAGTCAAAACGGGGTCTTGGGGAAATGGCATGTCGGGCAAAAAAGGGACACCCGGTGAGTGGTGTGCAGGATTCAGAACGAGGGAGGGCTTAAGGATCACCGGGCTCTTCCCATCAGCAACCCTAAAAAGAAAGGTTCCAAGGGCCTGAATAAAGGATGCTCCCTGCTGGCCAAGGAAACGAATGGTAGCCTGGAGACCCTGCCTCTGAATCATCTCAGTGTCCACTAAAAAGAAAGCACATGCTAACCTTCCACGGAAACTTTCACACTCTAAGTGTCTGTGATTACTTCTGTCTACAAAAAGCCTCAACAATGATACTTCGCCAGTCTGAGAACAACTATGCTGTCCTTCTGCAGCTGCCTTCTAGAAATTTAACAGGCCAGGTTAACAGGGATCAAAAATCATCTATTAAAAAAAAGGGCTACAGGGGCGTCTGGGTGGCTCAGTGGGTTAAGCCGCTGCCTTCAGCTCAGATCATGATCTCAGGGTCCTGGGATCGAGTCCCGCATCGGGCTCTCTGCTCAGCAGGGAGCCTGCTTCCTCCTCTCTCTCTCTCTGCCTGCCTCTCTGCCTACTTGTGATCTCTCTCTGTCAAATAAATAAATAAAATCTTAAAAAAAAAAAAAAGGGCTACAGACACAAAATCTCATCCTTTGTCCTTTAGAAGGCAGCTATGCTCACCACTATACCACCAACGCATCCTTTGTCCTTTGAATCTGTAACTGACCTTGTAAAACTTGCATAGGAAATGGGGCTGACCCTTTGAAGACCACCCTCTCCCAATACCCCTCCTCAAACCCCACCTTCTGTCACCAGAGTTTGGCATTTTATGGACTCTCGTGGGGCAGCGGTTTCTCAAGGACCCGAAAACCACGCTTTTGACTTTAACACAGCCGTATCTGGTTTTCATATGTGGCTCTGTCCTAAGGACAATACTCCACAATACTCCACCTGGACCAATGTAAACCAGTGTAGCATTTATTACTACAGAGTAAGAGTGTATCTGAATGGTGTATTACCACCTTCCCTCCCTGCATACTATCATGAACAGACGCTCAATGAAAACCCCAGCTTTCCACTGCCCTCCTGCTTGTCAATTACATCTGTTCATCCTCAATTCCCTCCCATGTGGATCGGCTGGGTTTGCAACAATCTTAAAAAGGAAAAACTCTGAATTGTCTAAAACACTGTCATTCTAACACCTCTTCATTTTCAAGAACTTTCAGCCACACGCATAGACTAGAGAGAGAATCGCTGGTCCAGAGGACAATTAGGCGAACTACCCCCATTCTGAAACCACACGTTTGCCCGAGACACCACCAATTCCTCTCCCATGTCCTTTTTTTTTTTTTTTAAGATTTTATTTTTTTTAATTTGACAGAGAGATCACAAGTAGGCAGAGAGGGAGGGGGAAGCAGTCTCCCCACTAAGCAGAGAGTCCGATGCGGGACTCGATCCCAGGACCCCGAGATCAGGACCAGAGTTGAAGGCAGAGGCTTAAAGCCCTGAGCCACCCAGGCGCCCCTCTCCCATGTCCTTTAATGACAAGAGATGGGTACAAACACCACACAGACTGAGTTCACTCCGCTGATCTTTCAGCCTCTGAAGTGAGGCAGTGATACATACTGAAACAAACATCACAAGGCACAGTTTTCCTTTCTTGTGTTATTTATTTGTACCATTTCCAGAACCTGAAGTGCTGGAACAAAGCATGTGAACACTCATTACCGTCCACCACATCACCAAATTGCTTTATAATCTCATTTTTAAAAGCACAAGATCCACTGCATTTCAGGGTGTTTTTCTTCTGCTCTGTTAGATGCTTCTCTCTCCCTGTCCCTACACAGACCCAGAACCTTCTTCTACCCTGTGTGCTTCCTGTCTGCCTGTTCTGGTGCAGAGAGAGCTGTGCGGTCCTTCCTCTTTATCCGAATACCCTCACCATGCCAACACTTACAGATAAAATACAGCATTTGTTTTGTAGTTAACTTGTTAACCACTTGTCAATGAGACCTCTTCGTTCACGGCTTATGCAAGTTGATAAAAATAATTCTGGCAAGGCCACAAAGAGAGTTCTGAAGGCAGCAATTCTTACGAGGATGACCCGTCAATTATGTTTATGCAACTGTATGTTTTTGCCTACATTTAAGGAGAGCTGCTTCATCAGTCAATTTTGTCCAATCTCTGGTGAAATCCAGAAACACAATCGGTTCATTCTCGAAAATCCTACAGTACAGAAACCTGAACAACAACGAAATACCAAGAAAGGAAGGAAGAACAAAACAAAAAAATTAAGTAAATTTGGTTACTGGGTTTGTTTTCAGTGAACCCAACCTGACTCCTGGTGATCACTAATTTTTTTTTTTTTCATTACCTGCTGAGTAATCCATTCTAGCCCAAGAAGGCGATTATAACCACTGTTAACTGTAGTTCTTTCTGATGAGGGAGAATGATTGGGGGATGGAAGCTTAAGGAAAAAGGTTTGGTTTTTTATATATACTTAGGTATGTACTATTTCATTTTTAATAAGCCATATAGCCATAGTATCCTTTCTCCTTAATATATTCAAGTTTATTTTCTTCAGATCTATTTTTCAAGTTCATTTTCTTCTAGTGTATTTTAAACCTATTGGATGGAAGTTAATCTAGCTAAGCGACTTAATGGAAACCCTTACAGTGACTAGATTTCCAATAGCAATAGGAGTTCCTTCTTAGAACTTTGATTTTCAAAAAATTTAGAAGGGGCCAGCTGGATTCCAATGAAGGAAAAGATTTAAGCAGATACAAGCACCTGTATCGTATCAGTGAACAAGTATCTGCTGCCAGTGGTTCAATGATAATTTTTCAATTAAGATTTTTTAAATTATGAAAACCATTGAACTGCACACTTTAAATGGGTGAACTCCATGTTGTGTGAATTTTTATCTTAATTAAAGCTTTTTCAAGAATGCTTTAATTTATATCCTTAAATTTTATACCTAAAACCTAAGTTTTAGAAAAATTCTATTTCCCAGATTTAAGTTTCGGTATGTAATTTTCTGCAAGTAAGATTTTTTTAAGCTAAATTCATTTTTTTGAAAGATATATTTGAGAGAGAGAAGGAGAGAGAACATGTGTTTGCAGGGGGGCGGGGAAGAGGGTAAACAGACTCCCCGCTGAGTGAGAAGCCTGATCTAATGACCCCCAGATCATGACCTGAGCGGAAATCAAGAGACTGCTGCTGCTTATCCAACTGAGCCAGCAAGGCATCCCCGCTAAATTCATTTTTTTTTTTAAAGATTTTATTTATTTATTTGACAGAGCGAGAGATCACAAGTAGGCAGTAGGCAGAGAGGCAGGCAGAGAGAGAGGAGGAAGCAGGCTTCCCGCTGAGCAGAGAGCCAGATGCAGGGCTCGATCCCAGGACCCTGGGATCATGACCTGAGCCGAAGGCAGAGGCTTAACCCACTGAGCCACCCAGGCGACCCTAAATTCATGTTTTAACCAGAAATACTACATACACATTTATAGTATCTAAAAATATATCTTTTTTTTTTTTATATTTTATTTATTTATTTGACAGAGAGAAATCAC
>NC_081561.1:134696191-134700794 GCF_022355385.1 Mustela nigripes | reverse complement strand
GATGCAGGGCTCGATCCCAGGACCATGGGATCATGACCTGAGCCGAAGGCAGAGGCTTAACCCACTGAGCCACCCAGGCGACCCTAAATTCATGTTTTAACCAGAAATACTACATACACATTTATAGTATCTAAAAATATATCTTTTTTTTTTTTATATTTTATTTATTTATTTGACAGAGAGAAATCACAAGTAGACAGAGAGGCAGGCAGAGAGAGAGGGAAGCAGGCTCCCTGCTGAGCAGAGAGCCCGACGTGGGACTCGATCCCAGGACCCTGAGATCATGACCTGAGCCGAAGGCAATGGCTTAACCCACTGAGCCACCCAGGCACCCTAAAAATATATCTTTAACAGGCACTTGTATATACTATTTTCATATAGAATCTACTGACAAATGAACTATCATCTATGATTTAACATTCAACACAGATCTTCTTAAGATATTGGCAAGCAAAGTTAATAACCTGCTGGAAACATACAAAATTTCTGATCTAACAGGCTTTGCCTCTCTGGTCCTCAAGGCCTGTCAGCAGGTGATTCAAAACTCCCTTCAGGACCACGCCCTGCTCCTGCTTTCTGTCTTGGTGTCAAGGATGTTCTCCCTCCCTTTCCTCTCTCTGCATCCCCTTCTACATCCCACTAGCTTTCCTCACAGTAGCTTTCCTCACAGTAGCTTTCCTCACAGAAGTCGCCTCTCCACCTACCCCAACCTGGAAACGGCCATCCATAGGGAGGAGACTAGCAGGTTGAGATCTGACATGGGTGGGCTCAGGATGAAGAGACAGAGACAATGGACAGAGGTGTCCCAGCTGGAGATGGACAGTTTCAGAATTCCAGAGCACCCTGATGTCACAGAAGCTAAACCCCTGAACACCAGATCCCAGGAGAGCCTGGGGAGGAGCAATGACTAAAAAAACACCAACGGAAGGAATTTAGTATTTTTTTGAATGGAGGCCTCAAAGACCAGCTCACAAGGCTCTAGCTATGTGAGTTCTGAGTTAGAAAAAGTCCAAAGCTACTTGTTCAAGGAAGTGGTACTTCAGCCTTTTGATTACCAGACTCAGACAATCAGCATGAGTGAGAGAAAATTTAAGTTTAAGGGGCACCTGGGTGGCTCAGTGGGTTAAGCCTCTGCCTTCAGCTCAGGTTATGATCAGGGTCCTAGGATTGAGCCCCACATCGGGCTCCCTGCTCAGCAGAAAACCTGCCTCCCCCCCTCTCTTTGCCTGCCTCTCTGCCTACTTGTGATCTGTCAAATAAATAAATAAAATCTTTTAAAAGAAAGAAAAATTTAAGTTTAAGAGAAGCAAGGACTCTGGAAGTCAAATCAACCCTTTTTTTTACTCATATAAGAAATAAATCTAAAGGCTGAGTACTTTGGGTAGTAAACGGTCTTTGGTTTGCAGGCAAAGAAAATGGGCTTGAACTCTGAAGTGTAGACACAGACCCAGAAAACTTGTCAAAACCTTGGATTTGGCAGGCATTCATTGTGGAATGTCTCTTTGGCTTTAGAAAGAAGGGGGGACTGAGCATGGCCTTTGAGACAGTGATCACCTGTGAAGTAGTCCGGATACACAATGGCTTCACTGAAACCCCTCCCATCCTAAGCCTACTGTTTTGTGATAAAAACCATAGAGGCTTTAGGGATTTTCTTACTGGAGGTGGGGAGAAGGAAAACAAAGACCTTCTAATCGTTCATTAATTCATACCAGACACTATTAGTTAAAAATTAAAATACCAATAAATCAAATGTCTAAACCTTTAAGTCAACTGACCCTATTTCTAATTCAAACAGAATTCCCCAAATAAATGCCAACCCAGTAACGAAATAAATTTACAGCCCCAATTACAACTGTGTTTTCATACAAGCATGATCAAGATTTCCACCGTCCGCATTTAGGATGCCCAAGGTGGTGGAACACTGACTTCCCAGTCATGTAGACAATTCCTAGGCCATGCTACCACAGTACATGGGAAAGCACATAAAATTAAACACGCAATGCAGAGAACATCCTCTTACTACCACTTTCACAAACTGAAAGGAAGAAAAATGTATAGAGAATCAAAAGAAAACATTTACTCAGCCACTGGTTTTTGTTTTCTCTCTCAATGCTCAAGACACAACTTGGGAATGAAGAGTAAGGGACTCACTCACTCATAGTGGGGTGGCTGGAAGCAAAGGAAGTCTGCAGGGCTTTATACAACTACAAGCAGGGGGCCTCTCCAATTACAGGGGTCCAGGGTACTTTCCCTTTATAGCCGTCTGTCTCTACAGCAGTTGTATATATAAAAAATGGCTAGAAGTAGGAAGATTAGCAGGGTTTTTTTTTTTTCAACTTTTAGAAACTATTTTCCATCAACCTTATTGCCACTTTTGCCTTTGCACAAGTTTAGCTTAGGAACTCGCAGCAGTGGTTCCCACCCCTTCAGGCCAGCTGCACACAGGTAGGAAGACTAGTTTAGATGAATTCGGCCTGTACTGCAAAGGGTCATTAAAACTGAGGAATAAAGAAAAGATCCGAGGAAGCAGAAATAGAACGAGCAGAACCTCACAGCAGCCTGGACATGGATAAATGACAGGCAGAACACAAGACAAACAGGGATCCCTTTTCCAAGATGGGGGGGATACCAAGAGAGCGCCCCTTTATGGGAAGAGAGGCGGACCAAAGGGACAGAAGGAATGCTCCTCTTTTGAGGTCCACTTCTCTGATACTACACAGATGTGTACGTGAGACAATTTAGTGGGACATAATTTAGTATTAAAAGACAAAATCGCCCAAGGACAATGCCTTGACCACAGAGGGCAAATCAGCTGGGGGATGGTCCAAAGGGAGGAAATGTCTTTGACCTGGGATGGAGTTCAGTGGGGTACAGTAGGACGGATGATGAACTGGCAAGTCAGGAGGGCAGAGCAAAACAAGCAGGGAGGAGGGGGATTCCATGGGCCTGGCATTCAAGTCACTCCATCTAAGAAAAATAATAAGTGCTATCAATTCTTATTTAGGTTGTATATAACTCCAAACCCAAACTGCTCATACAGCCTGCATTAGCGATTTCCAGTCCATGATGGGGTAGAAGAGTAGGGTCCATGGAAATAAGAGGTGAGCTAATAAAAATGAATCGTCTGCAGATATAGGAATATATTCTAAAACACTTAGAAAAACAGAGGGCATTGGCATCCCTGGTGCTGTCTGGCATCCCAGAAGTTAAAAGTGAGATGAGATATCAGAAAATAATAAGGACATCTCTTTGGCATCATAGCCAAGACCCACTTCACGCTGCAGCGGTCCTTCCTGTACCCACCAGCCCGAAGACTGGGAGCTGAGCACACCACGGGGACCAGCGCGGAACCCAAGAGCTAGTGAACCAAAAGCTCTACTTCCTAGTTCAATTTTCACTCTGCGGGCTTCACTTTAAAATAGGGATGATACCCTTACTGCACCTAAGCTGTGAGCTAGTAGTAAAATACAAGTATATAGAAGTGCCCCCAAAAAACTGCCTGGTGCCCAATGGGTACTCAAAACCAACCAACATTATTAGTGAGTTGACAGCCACCAAGAAGAGCAACTCCTTTGTATTTCCGTACGTACTTGGCCCTTATGGTTTATGTATCTCTTCACTTCATTCTCTAAACACGTTGCAACCTTGAAGTCAACACTGAAACACACCAAGCACCAATGGGTCAGGAGACCTCGGTCATGGGAGAAAACACTCAACTCACGTCCAGGCCCAATTTTTCCAGTGACATCAGTGCCTCGTGAGAGAATAAGCACGAAGTTACACTGAAGAAAAGGGTCAGGAAAGGGGTATCTTCACTCAACACACTATGTATACACGGACCTAAACAGACACACAGCAGGGGGCGCCTGGTGGCTCAGTCGGTTAAGCTCTGACTACTGACCTCTGCTCAGGTCATCATCTCGGGTCAAGCTTGAGATCAAGCCCCACACTGGGCTCCACGCTGCGTGTGGAGCCTGCTTGGGGTTCTCTCTTCCCTCTTCCTTTGCCTCACCTCGTACACACTCTCTAATAAAAATAAATAAACAGTAGTATCAAATATTTATTAAGAAGCAAGAATCAGTACTTTATGCCTTGATTCAACCTCCTGCTTATTACAGCCTAAAACAATCTTAGACGCAGAACCCTATGTCGACTTTTAGGTTTTAAAAGAGGCAACTTTCTTTTTTCTTTTTTCTTTATTTTTTTTTTTTTAAGATTTTATTTATTTATTTGACACAGAGAGAGACAGCGAGAGGGAATACAAGCAGGGGGAGTGGGAAAGGAAGCAGCAGGCTCCCCACTGATTAGGGAGCCGATGTGGGGCTCGATCCCAGGACCCCAGGATCATGACCTGAGCTGAAGGCATACGCTTAACCCAGGCACCCAACTTTCTTTTTTAGAACAATTTTTTAAAAGATTTTACTTATTTATTTGACAGAGACAGAAATCACAAGTAGGCAGAGAGGCAGGCAGAGGAAAGAAGGGGAAGCAGGCTCCCCGCTGAGCAGAGAGCCCAATGCAGGGCTCCATCCTAGGACCCTGAGACCATGACCTGAGCCGAAGGCAGAGGCTTAACCACAGAGCCATCCAGGGACCTCCCCCC
>NC_081561.1:134673084-134695791 GCF_022355385.1 Mustela nigripes | reverse complement strand
GGGGGGGGGGGGGGGGGGGGGGGGGGGGGGGGGGGGGAGGCAACTTTCGTTAAAATTTTAGCTTAGTTACAATCCCAAATACAGTTACTAGCTTTGATCAGCCTCAAGAAAAAAAATAAAATCAGTGTCTTTCTCATCTTCTCATCCAAAGCCCAAATAAGCCAGCTCTCAGCTCATAGCAAAGGAATCATAAGCTTTGAGGGTTTTTCCTTCTTCATGACCATAAAAAGCAACAAACGGGTGACATTTCTCTTTACTCTTATTTGCCAGAGGAAGAATTTGCAATCCCATTCAAGTAGGCTCTATTCTGACCTCCCCCCCCACCCCACCCCGATCTTCGTTCAAGTTCACATACAGTTACAATACCTCCAGTATTCATTGCAGGAGCTGGAAAGGGTTAGAGGAACACAGTATTGACAGCATTTAACTCCACAGTAGTCCAATTGTCTTTGGCTCCAGAAAATACCGTTAAAGGAAAGTATGAAGGCATAACATGGCTTGTGCTAGGATGTTTAGTTCTCTGTGCAATTAAGTGCTATAAATATTAAGTCTATAAACAATTAGACTCACGAGACTGAATATAATCTCAATCTGATGCAATTATCTGATTTATCTAGCAATGAAATTAATCCAAACTTTCCTCAACCCCCCAGTGTGAATGATCCTTATTGTTGTACCAACTTTCCACTTCTCTGCCCTCCCCCACCAAAATACATGAACAAATCTAGAGGCCATTAAGTAAGGACATGAAAACATGAAATATTTCATCTCAGGATAATCTGAGACATTTCCCAAAGAACGTACATTTAAAAGCATTTTCCACATACATATTCCGCATTTTCCCATTTTAACTGCAGAGAAGTCTCTCTACATGTGGTTCATTTAGAAATTCCATATGAAAAATACAATCAGTTTTATATGAATGAAAGTGAAAACCCATCCTTCTGGTGCCCCCACCAAAAAAGAACAAATTTCCCTAGTATTTTAAAATTATTTTCTCAGTCTCAGCTTAGAAACTGAAGTTATTTTCAGTCCTCGCCTACATGCTAACAGATGCCGATTTGGATCCCAATTATTGGCTTCACGCAGCCGATCACAATAAATGCAGAGAAGTCATACCTAGAATTCAATGTTCTCCACAGCAGAGCCACAAGCTACCTCTCCAGACTCTTCAACCCCTCCTTCAGCTCTGCTCTTCTCTAGCCCAGCATTTTCCAATTCCATTTGGTTAAAGACGCCACATTAAAGATTCTGCTTAGTCCTGTAGTTAAGACAGACTTGGGTCCCCAAGCTTTTCCTGAGACCACTTTCTCTCTCCTATTAGGAGAGAAATTGCCTCCTTTCAGCATTTTTAAATATTTATTATTATTTTACTATTTCTCCATTTTCTTGCAACCTCTCAAGCATCTCCATTTTTCAACAATTCACCATCCATTCTATTTCCTCTACCTTAGTTCAGGCTGCTATGAACTATTTCTCGCAGTTCTGGAGCCGGGGAAGTCCCCAATGAAGGTGTGGGTCGATCTGAGTCCCGGTGAGAGCTCTCTCCCATGCTCTCATTGTATCCATACAAGGTAGGGACAAAGCAAGCTGCCTGCTGTCTCTTCTTACAAGATGACTAACCCTATTATCACGAGGGCTCTATCTTCATGACCTATCACCTCCCAAAGACCCCGTCTTCTAATACCATCATATTTGGTGTTAGTGTGTCAGGGTATGAACTTTCAGGGGACACTCAGTCCACCCTTCTAGGTCACCTTCCCTGGTGCCTGAGTACACACACTCTCTCTTAACCTTCACAACCCATCATGTCTGTGACTCCTGTCCAACCCTCAGCTACAATTTAGGGCTAACTCTGGTTTCTACAAGCTTAAGTCCACAGCAAACCGTGGGCACTGTGGTCACATGTAGTTACGGGAAACTCAGCTGGTCCCCTGCCGTGCTTAACACTGGCAGCCCAAAAAGACCCCCCCAACTCAGGAGGCCTGGGGGGCTCAGCTGGTTAAGCATCTGCCTTCAGCTCAGGTCATGGATATTGGGAGGGATATTGGGAGGGAATCCCACATCGGGCTCCTCGCTCAGTGGGGTGTCAGCTTCTCCCTCTACCTGCCTCTCCCCCTCCCCCAACAAATAAATAAAATCTTTAAAAGAAACGAAAAAGACCCCCGGTACACTTAAAAGGAAGCCTCTGGTTTTCCTCTTCTTCTTAAATGTACTTACAGTCTATTATCACTTGCCTATATATACTCAGTAATTTTTAGTCTCCGATCATGCAATTAACACACATACCCACACATCACATCTCTGATTTTTTCCAGTCACTAACCTAGAGCCTTAACTGTCTTTTTGGTGTGCCAAGTGCAGGGAGTGTGGCATCTGCTCCCTGCAGCCCAGCCCTCCTTGAGCCTGAGAAGTGCATTCAGACACCTAATTTGCCTAAGACCAAAGTACCCTGAATGAGGAATAGAAGGCATCCAAGGATCCGAGGGACGCTTGAGAAACTTTCTCTGACAAATGTAATACTTTAAACCATGACCTAGTTCCCTGAATACTTAAGCATTCTTTGCATTCTTCCGTGTCCTGGAGGACTGTTTATCAGGCACAGTTCCAGAAGGGACTTGAAATCTTTCTTATAGATAACATTGTAGGGCCTCCTTGGTCACCAGACTC
The DNA here is from genome assembly GCF_022355385.1 of Mustela nigripes. Classification (NCBI taxonomy): domain Eukaryota; kingdom Metazoa; phylum Chordata; class Mammalia; order Carnivora; family Mustelidae; genus Mustela; species Mustela nigripes. The sequence goes on along the minus strand of NC_081561.1, from coordinate 134,693,121 downwards.
TGCATAGAGGACAAAAACCTTTTGAGCCTTGGAAAGACCTTAATATGTCTTTAATTAGTATCAAAAGAATAACCAACCTTCGTTTTAATCAAAGCAAAACAACTTTCTATACTGTAAACAAGAGCCAGATCTAAAACTACCATCAAACTGAGTTTAAAGTTAAGTTAAACTCTTGAAGGTTTTACTAAGAAAAACATCAGATAGAAAACCAAACCAACTGGGGTTTTGCCCCCATGACTGTCAACTCCTTTTTGTTTAAGTTTTATACACTAACTTTTGTCAGGATTGGAGAAAAGATGGTAATAATCAAGACTGATTTAGTAAACATTAGCAGAAACATTTTCCACTACTTTTCAATAACTTTCTTCATATAAAAAGAGCCAAAGAACAAAATTTCCCTTTTAGATTAACACTACAGGAGTCAGAAACTCATGTCTAAGTGCTGACTGTACACCTGAAACTAGTATTACACTGTATTTTCACTTAACTGGAATTTAAATAAAAGCTAAAATTTAAAAAAAAGAAAAAAAACCCTCATGTCTAAATATTGGTTAAATGTGTCCTTCCTCAAATTTAAGAAAAATTTGTCATAGAGAGACTGGCTAACTCTTAGCAACGTCCTGTAGACAGCCTATCTCCACTCTCCCTCCCTTTACACTGTAAATTCAAAGGAGACACACCACATCTAAGGCTGAACTTTGCACAGCCTGTGATTTGTTACGGGTATGGAGTAAGACTGTTTTACATAAATACCCAAATGAAGGGTAACTTCAAAGCAAAGTTTCTTAAGATGCATTCTACAGTTTGCTAACTTAGTGAAAAATTATCACCCAGCACTGAAAATGTAAACAAAGATTAGAAACCATAAAATATATCAACACTCTGGTTCTATGCACCACAACAATATGTATTGTATGGAGTAAGGAAACCTATCAAGGGTGCAATGAAATGGGTCTTTTAAAAAACCCAAAAAACAAAAACAGGTCTTAAACAAAAATGGTCAGTATCAGGGGAGTGGCGATAGAAAACCGATTCTCGTGGCAGACAAGCTCAGCGCCTGCAATGGCTCAATTCAGTAAGAAATCTTATGCTCGGACGTGAAAAACAGCAAACCGTAATTCGTCCTCTGAACAACAAACCCGAGGGCAGGCAGTGGAGATGGAAAAAAATGACAAATGTCTTCTTTGAAAGTCAACGTAAACACTCCCCATGTTACCAAGATTCCTTGACTAGGAATGGAAGGAATCCTGGTCAACCCTGGGGCGCTGTCATTTCAGGAGGACCCGCCACACTGGGGTCAAGTGACCGCGTGTGACAACGCAGAGGGTCCAACAGCTGTTCAGCCCAGTGGCGTCTGCTCTACCTCGTTTTCTGTTAGTATCACTTTTGTTTCCACCTTCTCCGTGGCCAGTACCCAAAGTTCCTTCCACAGTATCGCCTGCCAACTATCCTGTGATAGGTGACCTGTCCTGATGCCTCCTCACCCCCCACCCCTACCCCACGATCCTGAGCTGCAGAGGGACTCCATCACCTCTCCCAGACGACGAGGCCCTCGGGATGATGCTCTCTCTTCAGCTCTCCAATCTCTCTCCATCTAGACCAATGTCTTCCACAGGTGTTTATGGAGTACTTGACTCTTTTTTAAAAAGATTTTATCTATCTGAGGGGCACCTGGGTGGCTCAATGGGTTAAGTGGCTGCCTTCAGCACAGGTCATGATCCCAGGGTCCTGGGTCGAGCCCCGAGTCAGGCTCCTTGCTCAGTGAGCAGCTTGCTTCTCCCTCCCTCCCACTTGGGCTCACCTACCTGTTCTCTCTCTCCAATAATTCAAATCTTTATTTTATTTGAGAGAGAGTGTCTGTGAGCCAGAGATGGGCAAAAGGAGGGAGAAGCAGACTCCTTGCTGAGCAGGGAGCCCAATGCAGGACTCAATCCCAGGACCCCAGGGATCATGACCTGAGCAGATGGCACACCTAACCGCCTGAGCCACCCAGGCGCCCCTGGAACACCTGACCAATTTTAATGCATGTTCATACATACCAAGAGAAATTAAGTTTAGAAGAAAACATCTGTTTCCCACTTACTTTTTTTTATATTTATGGATGTATAAACCATCCAGAGCCGTGGCAGACCAGTGTAAGGTGTTCTCTCTGGTGTTTCGATCGGAGGGGGGCCCCTAAGCGTGGGGGGACGATCAGGTGGAAGCCAGCGGGTTGGGCTTCCCCCAAGGCAGAACAAAGGAGACAGATGTTTACCGAACACGCTGCGAGGGAGCAGCGGGCAGGAGAGTGGAGGAGAGGGTGTCTGCCAGGAGGCAGGGGATGGGGGCTGTATTTAAATCAAGAACGTGGGGACGTAGCGGCACGTATGGAATTTTCCCTTTTATGGTAACTGTGCCTGCATCTAAGTAGCCCACTGGTCAGTGAGGGCCTATGGCTAGTCTGAGGTGGGTCGACAGCCTGTCTAAATTCAGCCAGGTGGTTGCCCCAGGCCCTTTGGCCTTGATCAAGTTTCCATTGGTCAAGCCTGTTGCCTAAAAGAGGACTCTCTGCAGGTTAACACCTGAGATGCAGAACAGAAAAAAGTATTTTAAACCACAGGCTAGCTATTACAACTGATGACATTTAAGCCACTCCCTTAATGCTTTTAATTTACTATATAAACACGGCAGGGAATTTTTTTTAAAGTAAAAAGAAAAATAAACAAAGAGATTTATACATAGATAACAAAACCAGTTTTAAGCAGGGGGACTTACTGACTCAATACTACTGGACACAGTAGGTAACGAGCATGGAAAATGAATTTGGATCTCTCCCTCCAGACAGACACAGAACAATTCATTTCTAGCAGAGTCAGGAGCTAACTCTGGAAAGGAAAGCTTGTGACTTTCTTAGTCCTGAGCTCTTGGTGCTCCCTCTGTAGCCCCACGTCCTGGCACGGCGCCTGCAGGAGAGCAGCTGGTCAAGAAACGTCAGGGCGCCTGGGTGGCTCAGTGTTAAGTTTAAGCCTCTGCCTTCAGCTCAGGTCATGATCCCAGAGTCCCTGGATCGAGCCTCACCGTCCGCTTCTCCCTCTGCTGCTTTACCCTACTTGTGCTCTTTCTCAAATAAAGAAAATCTTTAAAAAAAAAAAAAGAAAGAAAGAAAGAAAGAAATCTTTATGCAATCCAGGCCAACTAGTAAATACACAATGGACAAAGCCAGAACCCTATCCTGATCTTCAACGACTTAGCTGGGCTTTAGTATTTCTTCAAGATTTTTGGACCAGCAGACTACCATCCGCTGAGCCCTCCTCAGGGCTGAACTCACTCCTTCCCTAGCTCTGCAGAAGTTGTAAATTGAGAGAAATGAGGGAAGAGGTTTAAGAGGCATCAGGTGGAAATGAACACTGATGAGTAGCTCCTTCCGTCTCAGAAAGCATAATTGCATGGAATTCAGTATCTCTTTATCCTGAATCGCACATTCCATGTAGAGAAGCCTCTACTGGCGGCACACTTGGTTTTCGATGCAGTAGAATAAAAGGATGAAATTACGTAGGAGGAAGTATGTCCCTTGACTTTTTTCTGGAAAACGTGCGGGGTGGGGGGGGCACCTGTTTTTCCTGCATCTTCTGAAACTCTCCCACGCACACGGGCTCCAACCACGGTCAACCTTTGCTGTCATCGCCGCCTGGAGCCCCTCCCCCTGGCCCTCTGTCACCTCCTACATCCTGTACCCCTCCCTCAAGGCAACGGCAGCCACACCACACACCAGGCAAACGGACACACCGATGAGCTCCGCGGCTACGGGATATGGGCTCCTTCCACTGCCTGGGATTCTGACTCCGCGCCATCAGGGAAGGTGTCTTCACCAAGCTTCTGGACGATTCAACTGGACAGCCAGGTTTGCAATGTCTGCACCTGATCCGCCCCGTCCACGAGTGGCGGTAATCTTGCCTTCCCAAGTTTTAGCGTCCTTCATTTACAAATCAAAGACAAAACTGACATTTTTACTAAAACTAGGATTAAGGCTGGGCAGAATGAAACCCCCACCCCCACCTTACTTTTTTTTTTTTTTTTAAACATTACAGACAAGGGGCGTGGAGGACAAAAACCTTTGAACTTGTAGGATACTTGTGTTAAGAGAAGACTGGGTGTCTGGGTGGTTCAGTCGGTTAAGCGTCAGCCTTTGGCTCAGGTCAGGTCATGATCCCAGGGTCCTGGGATCCAGTCCCCCATCCGGCTCCCTGCTCAGCGGTGAGTCTGCGTCTCTCTCTACCACTCCCCACTGCTTGTGCTCTCTCTCTCTCTCTCTCTCTCTCTCGCACATACACACAAAAATAAGTAAATAAAAAATCAAAACAGGGAGAGAGAGAAGCCTATCATGGTCTGAGGATTATCTTGTCGTCTCTGTGCTTTGAGTGCCTCCTTTTTTCTGGGAAAGCACATTTATTCCAGCTAACAGATCCAGTCTGTAGTTTGTCGTTAAGGGGACTGGAACCTGTGGCGGGGGAGGGGTGGGCATTAACCTATTGTTTTCCCAGGAGTGGAATTCTGCTGGTCCCAGTCCCCGTCCCAGTCCTGGTCCCTGTCCCGGTCCCGGTCCCAGGTTCCAACATTTCATGGACCAGAAGTATGAAGAAATTTCTGGCAACTGGATGATTTTAGATTGTTCCCAGAGGAGAAACTTGAAAACTCATTGCTAAAGAAGTAGGTCATTGTCCAAACAAATAAAATTAAGTCTGTTTATGAATCTGGGAAGCAATGAGTAAATACAAGCGGTACCTGAGCCACCCTTTTACTCTTCAACTTGTTTTCCCTATTATGAATCATTTTTTAAAAAAAGATTTTATTTATTTATTTGACAGACAGAGATCGCGAGTAGACAGAGAGGCAGGCAGACAGAGGAGAGGAAGCAGGCTCCTCGCCGAGCAGAGAGCCCGATGTGGGGCTCGATCCCAGGACCCTGCAACCATGACCGAGTAAATTTATCAAGGGCTATCAAAATTGTAAATGCAGGGGTATGTAAGGGGCGCAGACAGTTATGTGTCTGCCTTCGGCTCAGGTCATGGTCTCGGGGTCCTAGGATGGAGCCCCGCTTCATCAGGCTCCCTCTCAGTGGGGAGTGGGCAAGGGGCGGGGCCGGTTCTCTCTTCCTCTACCTCTCAGCCTCCCTCCCCCCAACCCCGCTGCTAATGCTCTCTCAAATCAATCAAATCTTCAAGAAAATTTTAATTAATTAATTATTTTAAATTTACTTGACAGAGATCACAAGTAGGCAGAGAGGCAGTTAGAGAGAGGAGGAAGCAGGCTCCCCGCTGAGCAGAGAGCCTGATGCAGGGCTCCATCCCAGGACCCTGAGATCATGACCTGAGTGGAAGGCAGAGGCTTTAACCCACTGAGCCACCCTTGTGCCCCCCAATTTTTTTTTTTTATCTTTAAACGCATATAAATGCTTTGAGCAAGCAATTCCACTTGCAGAAATCTTCCCCCTGAGATCTGCACACATACAAAGATACCTGAGCTCGGACAGTCCCTGTGCTACTTCAATACCGCGCAAGACCAGGAAAATGTCATGTAAACACAGGGGGATTGGTTAAACGTTTATTGTACTTCAACCCATAAAGGAAAAACATATGTAGTCATTAATAAAAACAGTGGTAAGTCTTTATGTCCTGATATGAAAAGATATTCCAAACCTAAATAGCAGAACATGCATGATAATGATTTTGTTAAAGGAAAAAACATGGGGCGTGGCACTGGGCTGGCTCCGTGGAGCACGCCACTCATTCACACCACATGGTGCAGATTACTTTTTTAAAAATTGGGGCTTTTGTTTATACACGGGTACATGCATCAAGTTTGGGAAGAACATGCAAGAGACCATCAACATTGGCTTCAAACTATCCACAGTGAATGTCTGGGGATGGAGAGGTAATAGAAGACTTATTTTTTATACTCTACACATCAAAGTCCTCAACATTAACATTTTTAGAAAAATAAAATATTAAGGGCACCCAGCTGACTCAGTCCAGAATGCATGTGACTCTTTTGTAGGCTTTTGAGTTTGAGCCCCACACTGGATATAGAGATTACTTAATTTAAAAAAATCTTAAAAAGAAATAAAAATAAACATTAAATAAATCCTGTTATGCAATGCTTTTAAGCAAAAATTTCAACAATAAACAAGAACTTCTGATCTTATGAAGATGATGATTCAAGAAAGTCAGATTATAGTCAGTTTTCAATAACTTAATTATTAAGGTTAAGAAATAACAGAGGGATGTATCACTGAAATTATTAGATTCTTAACCTCTTCCCCTAAATCCTTTTATTAGATGTACTAACAAGTAGGAAACAAGAGGTTGATCATACAAAACCCAACACTTAGAATCTCTAAGGTGCTAATTTGCAAGAAAACCCTCCAAAATCTAAGCAGACAAGTCAATTTTAATGACAGATTTTGAAAGTTTATGTATTTTTTAAAGATTTTATTTGAGAGAGAGAGCACAAGCTGAGGGAGACAAGCAGGCTCCCAGCACTCTGGGATCATGACCTGAGCCGAAGGCAGATGCTCAACTGACTGACACACCCAGGCGTCCCTTGAAGATTTAAAAGTTCACATTTATAATAGACAGTGCTTCTCCCAAACACAGCTTTTTTGTATTTTTCCATTATTTTAAAATGAAACATCGTAAGTTTTAATTTTTTCAGGTTATAAGAGGGCAAAGAATTGGGTTCAATGATCTTTAGTTTGGCTTTTTTTTTTTCATGAGATAAAAGTACTGATTATCTTTTTCTCAGTGCTATGAATTCTAATTTCTCAGTTCATGAGTAGACTACAGCAGAGAGAAGTACAGAGGCCAAGCAGGAGAGCACCATTTAGCTTGATTTCCCTTTCGGTGGTATTCTATAATCCTTAATGCGTTAAAGCTGATGGAGACAAAGAAATAATTTCATAATGCCCTTTTTTTAGTTTTTTTTTTTTTTTTTTTTTTTTTTGACGGAGAGAGATCACAAGTAGGCAGAGAGGCAGGCAGAGAGAGAGAGGTGGAAGCAGGCTCCCCGCTGAGCAGAGAGCCTGATGCGGGGCTCGATCCCAGGACCTCGAGCCCCAGGACCTCAAGACCTGAGCTGAAGGCACAGGTTTTAAACCCCTGAGCCACCCGGGCGTCCTTAATGCCTTTTTAAAGCAAAACATGTTATCTCTGTTTTATCGATTATCCTATAAAATACCAAATTAGAACGATCCTTATTCTAATTGCTTTCAAGTGATCAAGGCAGAGATTAGCCAACCTGAAGTGTATCCAAAAGGATGCATGTGAGAGGCGGGTTCATCCTAACAGTATTTTCAGGGGGAAATCTCCAGTGATCTCACACACATTCACTAACCTATGCAATCCCCACAGGCTAAATAAATGACCATCCTCACCCCGACGTCTCCAATGTCTGGAATCTGTTCTACTCAGGAAGTAGCCCCTCTTGTAATCGGGAGGGAATCCATAGGAAAACAGGCAGCCACACATCCAACACACCACTGTTAACAAACGTGTAATTCTCTCCAAACCCTAAATCCTGGCCCTTTTATTGTAAAACTGATCCATGATCACAGTAAGGCCACCTACGTCCTCCATTCCCAGTTTGTAAACAAAAGCGGGAGAAAGCATCCCCCCTCAGGCTGGGAAGACTTATGCAGCTGATCAACTCAACTGTCTGTTTTAGTGCACGAAGGGCAAAGATATCCTTAAGTCCACCTAAGTCCACCCATCGGATGATGGATTCTTCCATTCGAGTACATGTTTATGTTCCTTGGTGATTCCCAGCTCTTGTGACGAAATGGAACCGTTAGAACCGTTAACAGAAGGACAGAAAAAGTCCCCATCTCCCCACCTGCCAAGGACATTGGCCTGAAGGTTACAACCCATCACTGCTCCGTTTTCAGTCATTGATGGAGCAAAAAATACAAAAAGGGTAGGTAATTCAGAAAATTATGACTGTCCAGACTGAATGTGGAACCTGGCTTAAGAAATCAAGGTTTGGGGGCACCTGGGTGCCTCTTGTCATTATTAAGCGTCTGCCTTCAGCCCAGATCATAATCTCAGGGTCCTGGGATCAAGCCCCACAACCGGCTCCCTGTTCAGCAGGAAACCTGCTTCTCCCTCTCCCACTCCCTCTGTCTATGTTCCCCCTCTCGCTACGTCTCTGTCAAATAAATAAAATCTTAAAAAAAAGAAGAAAGAAATCCAGTTTGCCAGACTCTCGTGAGATTGTCATTGGTCACTCCACCCTCTACTGACACCAAATACTCTTTCAAAGACAGACTTTTAAAACCGCATGATGGGGATAAGTGAGAGGCCTTCTTTACTGCTTTCATTTTCGTGGTCTAGTAATTCCTGTCCCTGCAGAGGCCAAAGTCTCCAAGTCTCGAAATTCAACGTAGCAAATAATCGATACCGTTGTCCCCCAAAATTTACATGTGTAAGATTGTAAACGACTGACTGGAAGAAAAGGTTCCTTTCGGGGCGCCTGGGTGGCTCAGTGGGTTAAAGCCTCTGCCTCTGGCTCAGGTCAGGATCTCAGGGTCCTAGGATTGAGCCCCGCATTGGGCTCTCTCTCTTTCTGCCTGCCTCTCTACCTACCTGTGATCTCTGTCTGTCAAATAAATGAATAAGACCTTAAAAAAAAAAAAAAGAAAGAAAGGAAAGGTTCCTTCCATTTTATTGAACTATACCGGATAAAGCCAAGACTTGTGCCTCAGTGCCCCTAAAATGTTAGGCTTCAATAATCAATTTCTTTTTTTCTTACATTCCACATGATCTGATAGAAGTGATACTCAATTAGTGTAAGGTCATCTTAAGTCTGAGTACTTAACTCAGTAAAGGACAGGTAGAGAGAGAGAAAGTAAACTGGATTATTAAATAAGCAGCAGGCATCTGATACAAACATCATTTAGATAGAAAAAATGTCGATAGCTTTGAATTAATTAGTGATCAGCATTGGGGGGGGCGTGTATCAGTATAACCCCCCAAATGTCCACATGCCCACTCAAGAAAGCTCAAGATGCAAATCTCAACTAATTTAATGTATAAAGTGGTCTCATTTGAGACACCCGCAATTTATACTGTTCTGTCTATTCGACATGAAGACAATTTAAAATTGCAAGGCGAACAAGCCACTGTATTTCTGGAGAGCCCCTACAGTTTACTGCCGAAATAGTCACTTGGTCTATTAATAACCGGACCTATCTGGTGTAGTCACTTTCTGATACCGGAGGCAGACCATGACAATGACACGGTTAAGCTGTAGACAAAGTCGATGGCCCAAAATAATCCCCAACTTGACAGCGTGCAATCAAAACCAGGCAGCATGCCACCTGTGGTGGAAGACGTGCACAAACACAGGCACGTCCCCTGCCCTCGTGGAGCTTCCAGAACGAGGACAACAGTCAAGTCACTAACCTCACGAACGTGTCGCTAACTGCTGGGAAGGACCTGCGGTGCTACAGGAGCCTGCAAGAGGCAGATGGGATTACTCAGAGGTCAGCAATTGGGAGTTCCACAGGGTGAACAGGAGAGGTAAGAGCTACGTGCTGAGTCATTCTTAATTAGGGATTTCTTTTTAAAAGGACTTTTGAAAACCTGTGTAATTTTGCTAGCTGAAATGAAAAACGACACCATTTTCCAAGGATACATATAAGTGTATTGATTTGTCTCCAAATTGATAACTGGGCAGTATGCCAAAAAGCTCAATGATATTCTAGATGTTATTTAAGTCAATTTTTTTATAAAGGAGGATGCTTGGCTGCTTCAAGATGGTGGCGCCTAGAAAAGGAGAAGGAGAAGGTTATGGAAGAAGGACAAAAAGAGAATGGAAGGAGTATTTTTAAAGGGACAAATTCAAGTTTACCAGGAAGGAATTGAGCATTCTATTCCAGCATGAATTGTTAAGATCTGAAGTAGTAAAAACCAAGAGAAGAACTGTCCCCAATCGCAAGCTTTTGTCAATTACACCTTAAAACTACTTTCACTACTGGATTCTAAATACGGGGTATGTGGCCCCTTGGGCAGTAGTTGGCATCAGAAGGTAATGTGCGGTTAAGTATTAAAATGTCACTTAGACCTCAGTAAGACTGCACCTGACTTATGCCCAAAGCTTAGCCCCTGTCTTAGAAAATTAGCTTTCTAGCAGTCTGTACTCGGTAGCATCTACAACTCTAGGGACCATGGGTTTTACAAGTAGTTATTAGTTAAAGACTAGAAGGAATCTAATTAAAAGCAGTCTCTCAGCCCAAACTAGAATAGGGCAGCTAAAGAGGTCAGGGCAATGAGGTCACAGTTCTGTGAAATTTACCCAGATTCTGGTGGGGGAGGGGATGTTTTTCACACTGTAAACATCTGAAGTTCCTCACATTCTTTATCCTCAGATAAAACACAGGTTGTAAACCCACATAAAACACGGGGCTTTAAAAAATATGTATTAAGTTACCCACCACCTTCCCAACCCAAGTAAAACACAGGGTTTTTGGAAAAAAAATAGTAAGTATAAGTTATCCTCCATCTTCCTACAAGGATACGGCAAAACAGATTAGGTGATGCCTTGCTAATGAAAACACGTGCTGGAAAAACAGATCTAGAATGCAACGATCCAAACAAGTCCCAGTCTTGGCAGCTTTTAAGTGGCCAAGAGTAAATTATTTCAGCCTTGAAAGACTCAAGACTATAAAATACAAAATTTCTAGGAGGCTCAGCACTTGTCTCCATAGACACAGGAGCGCAAGCAATCCTCGCTGAAACCTCTGACCGCATCCTTGGAGAACTTCTAACTACTCCCCGGGTAGGTTTACCCCTTGAGTCCACAGGCAATGCACGCAGCGAAAAGGAGGACCCTGCCTTGTTGACGGAACCTGTCATTCCTTTTCGAAGAGCAGCGTCTACCCAGGTTTTCTTTGGCTCGGAGCGAGCTACACCCCAGGCTTCCTCTGCATCGGAAGGCGGTGTCGGCTGGAGCCGCTGCCGCAGCAGGGCTGGGTACCAAACCCGCTCTCTCCAGGCACAGCGGGTGCCAAAGCCCAGACGCGGCGGGGAACTCACGGGTGGCGGCCTCGCCACGCTGCGACACGGGTCCTGGCCCCAAAGCGGACTTTCCGAATCCGGGAGGAAGAAAGAGGAGCGGGGGGCTCAGGACCCTCGGCGGATAGGTCACTGCCCACCCCACCCCACCCCACCCCACCCCACCCCACCCCCGGACTCCCCCGAGCAGCTCCGGCATCTCGGGCATCTCAGGGCTGGGTCGCTCCCACCGGAAGAGTGAGGAGAAAGGCTCGGTTAGCAGGGGGCGGGGGGCGGATTTTATTACTGCGGATGGCGCAGTCGCCTCCCCCGGAGACCCACGACAAAGATGCAAGCCCGCCGCGCTCGCTGCTGCTCTGGTCCCGCCCCGACGCGTGAGACCCTGGAAAGCCAGAAAGAGGGGTGCGTGCTCCCGAGTTTGCAGATGGGCTGGACGGGCCGGGAAGTTCTCGCAGGCGGAGACCAGGGAGACCACCCTCCCCCACCCCCGTCCCCGGGGCAGGTGGCCCGGCGCGCCCGTACCTTGGTGGCGGGGTCGGCGGCGGCGATGGCCGGGTCCCCCGGCGCGCTGGGCGCCGCCTCCGCCGCAAGGCCGCCGCCGCTGGGCTCGGGCTCGGCCGGCGTCGCGCTGCCCGCCTCCGGCTGCTCCGGGCTCCGCTGCTCCGTGGAGCTCCCGGCACCCATGGCTCTTCTGCGGTTCTCCCGCGCCCCGCTGCCCGGCTACACCTTCCCCCAAACGGCAGGAACGTGGAGAAGAGCGAGAAGCCGTGCGCCCGCGGGGTCCCGAGAACGCCTCCCGCTCCCGCGGTCCTGCTCCGAACGCGCCCGGACTGCGAATGAACGAGACGCGCTCGCGGCAAACTCCTTAAAAGAAAAAAAAAAAAAAAAAAAAAAAAAAAAAAAAAAAGCCACCTCTTTGCCTCCTCCTCCTCCTCCCCCTTGTTTTTCCCTCGCTTCATCACATGAGCCCAGCCCCAGACACGCCTTGCAGCAGCATCTCCCCCCAGGCTGTAGGACCAGAGGCGCAGCCCCAGCCTCCAGCCAGGGTCCAGGCGGCCCTCCCACCCCGACCCCCGGGCGCTTCCCATTCCTAAATGGGGACACGAGCTGGGGGCGTCAGACGACCCAGGGTTGCAGATGGGGAGAGGAGGGCAGAAGGCCCCTCGGGGAGATTGGATTTGCTGAGGTTTATTCAATGATTGATAACCCAAGGCAGAGCGTCTGCGGCAGCTCACTTTCCATCCGCCCAGCAAGCGAACCCAAATCCCCAGTTGCTTTCCTTCAGCCTGGGTGAGCCTCCGAAGGCTGGTTCCTGCCTCCTCCCCAAGAGCAGGAGAAAGGCGAGCGCTCCTTGGCTTCTGCGGAGCCTGACCATATTAGGGCACCTCGCGTGGCAGGAGCTGGGAACCGAGAGGTTAATGCAGTCAGGCCACGGATGAGGTGGGCCAGGCGGCCCCACGCTCGCCTATCATCCGGAACCAGTGATGTCAGGCGATGCCATCAGCGACACGGGCTGCCCTCCTTCCCCGGGGAATTCGGGGGAGTGAGGCTGTGACTGGAAATGAATGGGCCTGTCCTCTTTCGAGGGCGTGACGCTGGAGGTCCAGGCCGCTTCTCCCTCGCGCCATGCTGAGACATGACGACATAGACCTGTCCACGGGCCATGGTTAATTCTCCGTAGATGCAGGCTTCAAGGGGATCAGCCTAAGTGGCTCGCCTTCCTACCCTTCATGCTCCTGAGTACTTGTTCCATGAAAACACAAGGCAGCCAACCATTATTTGAAGGAAATCAAATTTTCAGCTGGATTACTTGGCATGCAGGCACGAAGGTGGTGGGGCCAAAAGAGAAATCATCCCCAGTTTTCAGTGGCAAAGACTTGCCTTAAATTTCACAAATAGTTGGAAGAATGAAGAAACTTGGAATATCGACCCCCGGATACCAGAGAAATATCCCCTGCTCAGATTTCCTACAAGTTAGTGCAGAATTGATGCAAGCGGATAGTTCAGTAGTAGAATATTTTGTGCCTGATTAACTGTGGCTTGTAGTATAATGTCATGTGGTTATCCAGCATAAAATATTTCTACATTTAGCATTATTTGAAGAAGCACATGAAGGCCACCTTCTCTAGAATATATTGCTTCTTAAGCAGTATTACGCAAAATGGCTGGTTTTCATCATTTTTAAGCATTTCATCCATTTCAACTTAAATTGTTTACTACTTAGGAAACATCCCAGTACTTACTATGTATGTGCCAGGCGCTGTTTAAAGCACTTTGCATAGCTCATCGTATTTAGTCCTCAAACCAACTCTATGAGGTAGAGCCTAGCATTCTCATTTTACCAGTGGAGTGGAGGAAAGTAGGCCCAGAGACATTAAATCAGGTGCTCAAGATTTCACAGCTGGTAGGCAGAAAAGAGCAAGGATTCTTCCTACACTGAGTCTCTGTTCAACATCTCACTCCCCTTCTATAGGAAGCTTCCAGTGTGTTCTCTCTTCTGCGGAATATCTGTGAAAAAGTGGCATTTAGGCCTCACATGAGGGTTAAAAATGTTATTAAAGCCTATCTGAGAATGACTAAGGTCAGCACATATGAAAATGTATCAATATGTAGTACAAACACTATCAAAATGTCCCATTCTGTGAGATGATAATTACTCAGTTCTTGGGAAATTCTTAACAAAGCTTTTCACATCCAGCTTTCAAATTTTCAGAGAAATATTACAAGGTCAAGGATTTCAAGCCAACACTATACAAGCCACATCATCAGTGTCGGCCTAGATTAGCAACTGCTTGCTTTGTGTTTATTTTTCAGGCCATGAAAATGTTCATATGATTTTTTTAAAGCAAAATCCTTTTTTTTGGAGATTTTATTTTTATTTAATTTATTTATTTAAAGATTTTATTTCTTTATTTGAGAGAAAGAGATAGACAGCACAAGTAGGCAGAGAGGCAGGCAGAGGGAGAGGAAGAAGTAAGCTCTCCATTCAAGCCCAATGCAGGATTCTATCCCAGACCTTAGCCCAATGCAGCTGCTTAACTGACTAGGCTACCCAGGTGCCCTAAGATTTTATTTTTATGTAATCGCCACACCCAATGTGGAGCTCCAACTCACAGCCCTGACATCAAAACGTCACATGCTCCTCCAACTAAGCCAGACAGGTACTCCAGCAAAATCTTGTTTTAAGAAATAATACACTTTCTAGTCCTCCCTCATCTGCCTGAAAAAGCTCCCGGATAAGCATATTAAGAATCATAGGCCAGGGGCGCCTGGGTGGCTCAGTGGGTTAAGCCTCTGCCTTTGACTTGGGTCATGATCTTGGGGTCCTGGGATGGATGCCCACCTCAGGTTTTCTGCTCAGCAGGGAGACTGCTTCCCCCCCATCTCTGCCTGCCTCTCTGCCTACTTGTGATCTCTCTCTGTCGAATAAATAAATTAAAAAACAAGAATCTTTAAAAAAAAAAAAAAAGAAAGAAAGAAGAAGAAGAAGAAGAAGAATAGTCTCCTGGGGCACGTGGGGGGCTCAGTGGGTTAAGCGTCTGCCTTCCTTTCAGGTCATAATCCCGGGGTCCCGGGATCGAGCCCTGCCTGAATCAGGCTCCTTTTTCAGTGGGGAGTCTGCTTCTCCCTCTCTCTCTGCCTGCAGCTCCCCGGCCTGTGTGCCCACTGTCTGTCTGTCTGTCTCTCTCTTTCTGTGTCAAATAAATAAATAAATAAATAAAATCTTAAAAAAAAAAAAAAAAAAAAAAGAATGACAGGCTCTTTTGGAGATTCACAAAAGCACCTTTGGTTTCTGGACTTCCCAAAGAATCCTTTTCCATCTTACTTGTAAACTGGGGAGCTACTCTCTGTTAAGTTATTTTTATTAAGAAGAGTAGTTGTACTATTTATTATCCCCAGCAATGCCATGTCCCCACCTTTTGAATATACCACTTACAACATTCAATATAATAGGACATACGCTATTCAGAACACTACATTCATTTCTTACAATCATCCATTTTTTCCCTAAGATCTCATTGTTTTAAGCAATCTCTACACCCAACGTGGGATCAAACACAACCCCGAGATCAAGAGTCACGTGCTCTACCACTGAACCAACCAGGTGCCTGATTCCTTTCTTTTTCAACAGCTGTCTATCCAGTGCCCATTCGGTGCCAAGACTCTGAATCAAGTCACCAAGGTTTGCTTTTCTAGGGTTTTGGAGACACCTTTAGAATTGCCTAGATTAGTGTCATCGATAGAGAGGAAGACAGCTGTTCGCAATTTTCCACTTCTCAGTCCCGGGCTGTCGGTTACCCCAATTTCTCGCCAGCAACCCCTTCTCTCCCAAACAGCAGGACACAGGTGTCCCACACATTCTCTCCCATGGGGCAGCTGATGGTAGAGTCGTTTCTCTGTGAGAGTTGATACTCTCATAAAAACAGCCTGAAATTTCTCAAAAACAAATACACACAGCCGGTACAGCAGGCTGAACTTGTATGCTTCATGTCTAACTTCTCCAGAAAGACGGGTCACACGAGATGTACCAATAAAAGTTAAAGTCCTAACTAGGCATCCTGCGCACACACCAAAACCTCTTTGACTATGTTTTAAATGAATTCACAACTGTGAAACATGTTATATCAGACCTAATACAGTCCCTTGAAAAGGCAATCATAATTATAATTATTAAAACAATTTAAAACCAACCCTTAACTCTACCCCCACAGATTCATTCTCTAGCTACAAAGCCTTCAGGCAATTTCACTTAGAACAGGGAAACTCTCCAACCTTGAAACTACCACATATACCTTCATTGTATTCTCTAAATAAGAAGCCTACTTTTTTTCTGAGCTAATTACTTACATCAAGATATCTAAATCACCTAAAAACCCAATTCCTGCACTTCCCTCTTGCATTTACTAACTATAAACCAGAAAACCTAAGAATTAACAATTTTACTTTATTCATGACTTACTAATCAACATTCATTCATATAGGAGCTACAGAAAAAGTTCAATGTACTGATGAAGGTCAAAGGTCAACCACCTGTAGACCTGCATCATAAATACAGGCAAATGCTAAATTTCTAAATTTCAAGAAATCTATTTCTTTGGGTTAACTATAAAGCCAGCTCTATTAGTTTCATTCACTAAGATTTAAGATTGCCTTCTGGCCCAAATCTAAGATTATACTAAAGTAGCAAAAAAGATGGTGCCATATTTTATATATATGGCATATAAAATACATGTAAAAATATAATATATAAAATAAATATTATATATAATATGTATATAATATATTTTAAACGTTTTTTAAATTTATGTATTGGGGCACCTGACTGGCTCAGTCAGAGGAGCATGTGACTCTCAATCTCAGGGTTGTGAGTTCAAGCCCCATGTTCAGTGTAGAGATGACTTAAATAAAACTTAAAAAAAAAAAAAAAAAGCAAATTCCACAAAGAACAAGTTCGACATACCTGATGTAGCTGAAGTTTGTTCAGGATGTGTCTAATATAAACAAACAAATGAATACAACTGAAATGCAGTCACCTAGAAGCCAGGACAGCTTTAATTCCTCCTTTTTCTAGAGTTAGGCTTCTCTCCAGCCACTTATGAGTGGAGTCCAAGATATAGTGAATTATTTGCCTAAGATGGAGAGAGATTTCTCTGGGCATATTTTTGGAAGACATCCAAAAGTATCTGGAAGGTTCCTATTCCCCAGAGCAGACCAAGTTACCTTAATCCTCTTACCTTCAAATCACTTCACAAATTCTGCACAGGTTTTGTATGTATCCAATATTTTAAAAAATATATTTTAACATATTAATTCAATAGACTTTTATTGAGTCGAGTACCAGGTAAAATGCTTGGGACTTTTCAGAGCTGAAAACTTGGGTTTCATAAGTCGACATTTGCTGACTTATAAAAGATGTTAGAAACACACATTGTAAATTGTTGAGAGATTTTTATGTTCCTCTATGAACCTGAATACCTTTGTGAATTTTTTTAAAAAGACTGCATTTATTTATTTTTAAATAAACACTACACCCAGCGTGGAGCTCGAACTTACAACCCTGAGATCAAGACCAATAGAACCAGCCAGGCGGCCCTCGTTTGTGAACTTTTAATCTCAGATCTACAATATTTTTGTTGTCTTTTTTTTTTTTTAAGATTTTATTTATTTATTTGAGAAAGAGACAGTGAGAGAGAGGACAAAAGGGGAGAAGAAGGTCAGAAGGAGAAGCAGACTCCCTGCAGAGCTGGGAGACCGACCTTGGTCTGGATCCCAGGACTCCGAGACCACCACCTGAGCCAAAGGAAGTTGCCTAACCCACTGAGCCACCCTGGTGCCCTATTTTTGTTGTCTTTAACATCAAAAAATACTTCAGTTATTATTTGTGATGAGCAACGAAATGACCAATGGTTGACCTTAAGAATTACGAAAAGGAAATGCACAGGAGATGTTGACTATTTTATATACAACTCCCCTCTAAATTCTACTTGATGGGTAGTGAGATTCTGTATTCCTGGGCATTGGTCCCAATTCTGTTGGCTGCTTTTTTTCTTTTCTTTTTTTAATGACTTCTTGTCATTCCTACAAATGCAGTATCTATAGGAGGGGTAGCTGTGGTAAATTAGAATAAAAGATAGAAAATCAATAGTGAAACTAGATACACTTTCCCGCCCTTCCCTCCCGCCAATGTGTGACTTCATTACAACTTCACTGGGAGCATAATCAATTACACAAAAAGGATTCCAAAATCTGCAGCTGCTTATGCTACTAAATCACTGAAAACTTTGAAAAATGAAATAATCACTTGGATATGTTATTTTGAATGTTATTGAGCTCTTGAGAATTCTTTGAAGAAATTATGAGTAAAATATTTGAAATTCAGTTTCTATGAAAGAACTGGAAACACTGATTATTTCAGAGTGCAAAATTACGGGGTGTTTTGCTAAGTAAAAATGACGGGTTAGTGAAAATAATACTCAGTGAGTGATTGCCGTATTCAGTATTTGAAGTAAAACTGTATGGAACAAATCCCCTGATTGAAAGTTGCCAACAGTCCCTTAGAATATTTTTTTCACAGTTTTATTGCAGTATAATTAGTGTAGAAAGAACTGCACACATTTAAAGTATACAAGTTGATGAGTTTTGGTAAAAGCATACATTCTTGGAATCTTCATCATAGTCAAGATAATGGGCACAATCATTTACCCAAGAATCCCTCCATGTACCCTTTGAATTCCTCTCTCCAGCCCCTCCGGTCCCCTACTGCCTTCTCAGGCAGTCGCTGGTCTGCTTTCTGTCACTACAAATGGGTTTGAATTCTCTAGAATCTTATAGAAATGTATAGACATGGATATTATGTAGGGACATCTGGGTGGCTCAGTTAAGCGTCTGCCTTCAGCTCAGGTCATGATCCCAGGGTCTTGCTCTGGGGAGATGGGGAGTCTGCTTTTCCCTCTGCCCCCACCCCTTGCATGGACGCGTGTGCTCTCACATTCTCTCACATAAATAAATAAAAATAAAATAAAATTTTAAAAAATGGAATCATCTGCTTCATATGTACTTTACTTCACTTGACTTTTCTTACTTAGCATAATTATATTGAGATGCATCCACAATTACACTGAATTATTTAATATTTAACAATAGTTATGGATAATTTTATTTATTTAAACATTTTTTTTTTTAATTTGACAGAGATAACAAGTAAGCAGAGAGGCAGGCAGAGAGAGAAGGAGAAGCAGGCTCCCCACCGAGCAGAGAGCCCGACTCGGGGCTCAATCCAGGATGCTGGGATCATAACCTGAGTCGAAGGCAGAGGCTTAACCCACTGAGCCACCCAGGTGCCCCGTTATAGATGATTTTTATTTTATAAAAATGTTTTTTGCTTATATGACTTCCCTAAATATTCAGTAATGAATATGTATGAGATTTTTCCCTATAATGAAAATACCGAGGCACATATAAGTGATATACGAATGCATATCCCATTGAAATCCAGACAATAATAAATCAACTGGCATTTGAGCCTGAATTATAGCTGAAGGCAAATCCATTCTGTATTTTAATAAGTTTGTATTCACTTTACATGCTTTTCCTGCTTCATATCATTACTCTGAGTATTGAAAAGATTTGGGGGGAAAAATGATAACTTAATTATCTTCCCATAATAGTTATTAGCTTGGCTGGGAATGATGCATTTTTGGCGATAATTCTAAATTCATATAGTGATAGCGGAGGTACCAGTGTAAGTTATCAATTTAGGGGGAAAATATTCTGGAAAGTATAGTCACATACCTTAAATGTTGTTGTATAGCAACGTAAAATGATTTTTAATTTCATTTATTTAATTTTGTAAAGATTTTACTTATTTATTTGTCTGAGAGAAGAGAGAAAGAGAGAGACCAGCAGGCTGAGGTTCGAAGCAGGCTCCCTGCTGAGCAGGAAGCCAGCCGCCCACGGGGCTGGGAGCCCTATCCCCAGAACCCTGGGATCATGACTTGAGCTGAAAGTAGATGCTTAACCCACTGAGCCACCCAGGCATCCCTAAAATGACTTTTTAAAAAGTGTATCTTAACTAGTAATACCCATAACCCAGATCAGGGCATGTAAAGTTGTAAAACTTATGACATTTTAAACAATTTTGACCATTACAAAATTTGACAAAAATTATGATAATTATGATCATTGCATATCAGTATTAATTTCACAGTTTCTGTTATTGATACTAATTTTTGCATTTATTTATCAGATATCTAAAATAACTTAGAAAACTACATTTACAATATCATCTCAACTTGATAGGATAAAAGCTGAAAACATATATATATATATTTTTTTTTTAAAGATTTATTTATTGGGCGCCTGGGTGGCTCAGTGGGTTAAGCCTCTGCCTTCGGCTCAGGTCATGATCTCAGGGTCCTGGGATCGAGCCCCGCATCGGGCTCTCTGCTCAGCAGGGAGCCTGCTTCCTCCTCTCTCTCTGCCTGCCTCTCTG
>NC_081561.1:134661680-134672984 GCF_022355385.1 Mustela nigripes | reverse complement strand
TCTCTGCCTACTTGTGATCTCTGTCTGTCAAATAAATAAATAAAATCTTTAAAAAAAAAAAAAAAAAAAGATTTATTTATTTATTTATTTGACAGAGAGATCACAAGTAGACAGAGAGGCAGGCAGAGAGAGAGAGAGAAGCAGGCTCCCTGCTGAGCAGAGAGCCCGATGTGGGGCTCGATCCCAGGACCCTGAGATCATGACCTGAGCCGAAGGCAGCGGCTTAACCCACTGAGCCACCCAGGCACCCCATATATATTTTTTTTAATGTATGCATATATGCCTAGAAAAAAGGCGAAAATGTTACTATAATTCTTTCTAGCTGATAAAATTTAAAATGACTTTTTTCCTTCATTATGCTTGCTTGTTTTTCCCCTAATTTTCTTTCCTTTTTTTTTTTTTTTTTAAAGATTTTACTTATTTGACAGAGAGAGAGAAAGAGAGATCACAAGTAGGCAGAGAGGCAGGCAGAAAGGGAGGGGGAAGCAGACTCCCTGCTGAGCAGAGATTCCAGCGCGCGCCCCCCCTCCACCCCTGCCCCATGCTGGGCTGGATCCTAGGACCCTGAGACTATGACAGAAAGGAAGGCAGAGGCTTAACCCCCTGAGCCACCCAGGTGTCCCTCCCCTAATTTTCTACATTGAGTATGTGTTACTCTTGCCAACAGAATAAAAAGCATGTAAGAGATTTTTTCATTACCCAAGGAACACTAGAACCTGAAGGATGGAAGCTCATATAGTCCATTACAACAACCCAGTATACCGTATTTACCATATGGAGTGATAAATTATGCTAATAATAAAGTTTCATAAAGAAGTAGGCAGGAATAGTTCTCAAACTTCGCTGCAGACTGGAATAACTTGGGATATTTAATGAATACGGATGCCTGCATCCCAATTTACCGCTGCAGCTTGGGTACTGAGGTTGTAAAAAGCTTTCCCGGTGATGCTATTAGGCAGCTGAGATCTAGAGCAACTGCTCTAGCTTTGAGATTGAACTGACGTTCTGGGTATGGCCTGGCTTCTTGATGGCATTAATAGTCAGCTAAGCAAGGATATGGGAGAAAAGCAATTTCCTTTCAGGATAGTTTTTTTTTTTTTTTTTTAATGATACTAGGAGAAGGGAAGTCTGTGTTCTGGAATCATCGTAATTATATATATATTCAATCTGTTGCTCATAAGGAAGTCAATCCACTTGGAAGGTTCCCATGTAGGACCTCATGGCAGAATGAATTTTATGTTATATTGGAAACACCTTATAGAAAGACTGTACTTTTTAAAATCACGCCAAAGAAGATGGTTATTACAGTACAGAGTTACAGATAAGTATAAAATTATCTACATGCAATTATATACTGCTCATCATATTTCTAGGCAGAAAACCATTAGGTTATGAAATACTGAATATTTGCTCCACAGTATAGAATTTAATCACTACAGAAAATATTTGGTCTAGCCAAAACCCACATGCCTGGAGTCATGAAAATAATCAGAGTGTGAACTGATAAATATCTTAACTAGGAATAAATTGAAGAGAGGCAGATCAGTTGATCTAACATTTCTTTTGAATTCCTTTAAGCTGACATGCTAAATGCTTTTAAAATAAATGTAAATTAATTTTATAACAATTTCAATAAACCCATTCAAATATGCACAACTGATTTTTCACAATTTGCATAAGTAATCCAATGGTGGGAAGATAGCCTTTTCAAAAAATGGTGCTGGAACATTTGGTTATCAATAGGCCAAAAAAAAAAGAAAAAAAGTTAACCCTGACCTATATCTCACACCTTAAAAAAAAAAATTAACTCAAAATGGATCATGGACTTAAATGTAAAACATAAAACTGTAACACTTTCTTAAAAGTAAGAGAAAATCTTAGGATACAGAGCTTGGTAGAGAGTTCTCAGACTTGACACAAAAAGCATTAAGAGGAAGAATGGATAATTGAGAGTTCATCAAAATTTAAGGTTTCTGCTCTGCATAAGACCCAGTTATGAGAATGAGAAGACAAGCTCCAGACTGGGAGAAAATATTTGCAAACCACAAATCCAACAAGGACTAGTATCTAGATAGAGAAGGAATCCTCAAAACCAACAGTAAAAAAAAAAAAAAAAAAAAAAAACACCCAAACAATCCAATTTTTAAAAATGGGCAAAAGATTCGAAGACGTTTCATTCAACGATAGAAACAAACCACAGATGTAAAATGTAATCTGCATGACTCTCCAGAGAATAATGCTGAAAGAAAACTGCAGATTCCCCCAAAGTTACATACTTTTTAATTCAAATTTATAAAACATATCTAAAATGACAATTACAGAAATGTAGGCGAGCTTAG
This sequence comes from Mustela nigripes, assembly GCF_022355385.1. Lineage (NCBI taxonomy): Eukaryota > Metazoa > Chordata > Mammalia > Carnivora > Mustelidae > Mustela > Mustela nigripes. The sequence continues at coordinate 134,670,645 of NC_081561.1, read as the reverse complement.
GGGTAGCCAAGGGTTAAAGAAAGGTGGGGGAGGAGGGAGTGGGTCTGGGGGCAGCAACAACAGGGATCCTTGGAGGAGAAAGCTCCTTACCTTGGCTGTATCAATGTTAATATCCTGACTGTGATGCCTGCTCCAGTTTTGCAAGATGTTACCCCCAGGGGAACTGGGTGAAGGGTATATGGGATCTCTGCCTTATTTCTTACAACTGCATGTAAATCTATAATTAACTGGGGGGAAAAACAGCTTAATTTTAAAAAAAAGAACAATATATTCTGTGTCCTCAGACGGGCTAAAATTAAGATCCTAGATACCCATTTTTATTTAATTTCCAGTCTCCTCAACTTTCCAATGTGTTTAAAATACCTTTTAAAATGAAACCTAAACCAAATTAGATGTCAACACAGTGTTAAGAGGCTGGTATTTTGTTTTGCTTCTAGGCTTTTTAACTCTACAGCAATCAGACTTGATAAAATACAGAAACAATAGATTTCCTGGCTCTTGCCCTGCTGTGTAAATACACCCTTTTAACTCCTTGGCTTCATCTTGCCAATGAAGAAGGAACGGACCTACCTGTAATCATCTTGGCCAATATCACTTCCAAGTTCTCCTGCTTTCCAGGGGTCTTAGAGGAACCAGATCAAACAAGAAATGGAGCTCGAGAAGCAGTCCCAGGGAGGTCAGCGGAGAGCAACATCTCACATTAAGAACAGTTTCTGGAAAGGTCCCTGCCTTTTCTGCTTCCCTCATCACCGATGTTTAGCAAAATCCAAACTGGAATCTAGCAATATCGTATCAGATATCAGATAAAGAAAGAGAAGAGAAAGCAGATAAAGAATGGGAGGGGGCCCATCCATGTTTAAAAATGTTAATTTTCCAGGGTCACCTGGCTTGTGCAGTTGGTTGAGTGTGGACTCCGGGTTTTGGCTCAGGTCACCATCTCGGTCCTGGATCCTGTGTAAGATTCTCCCTCCCCTTCCAGTCTGTGCCTTCCTCCCCTCCTCTCTCTTAATAAGACTTTAAGACGTTAATTTCCCAGGGTAAATTTCACTTCAACAAAATTGACCATGGTTTATATTTTCTTTTCTTTTCTTTTTTTTTTAAGATTTTATTTATTTATTTGTCAGAGAGAGAGCGAGAATGAGCAGAGGCAGACAGAATGGCAGGCAGAGGAAGAGGGAGAAGCAGGCTCCCTGCGGAGCAAGGAGCCCGATGTGGGACTTGATCCCAGGACGCTGGGATCATGACCTGAGCCAAAGGCACCTGCTTAACCAACTGAGCCACCCAGGAGTCCCTGGTTTATATTTTCTAGCTAAAAAAAAAAAAAGTCCATATCCTTTTTTGGCCTATATTTAATAATAACAACTGTTATATATTTGCTTGTCTAAAAATATTTACAACTTTCAAGTCAATGCAGCAAGGTATTCTCCAAGATTGACAAATCGATAATGCTTTATAATTATATTTTTTTCAAAGATTTTATTTATTTATTTGACAGACAGAGACCACAAGTAGGCAGAGAAGCAGGCAGAGAGAGAGGAGGAAGCAGGCTCCCCGCTGAGTAGAGAGCCCTATATGGGGCTCGATCCCAAGACCCTGCAATCATGACCTGAGCCGAAGGCAGAGGCTTTAACCTGCTGAGCCCCCCAGGCATCCCAAGAAGCTGATTTTTGAGCAGAGTAAAACATAGACACTAGCAGCAGAGCTAGACTTATTCCCCAAATGTCCACAAGAGATGAGTTTTTACTTTCCACATTTCGTTGTATTCAAATAAAATGGTTTCTAGACACTCCGGGGATATGCAGAGAAAAGAAAATCCATCTCAGCCTCTCTTCAGAATAATAGTATTCCTAATCTATGTGGCTGAAGAGAGAGGTAAGAAGATTTTTAGAGATCTGAACAGTTTAAAATAGCTTTTTTTTTTTTTTTGCCATTCCAGGGAGGAAAACACTGAACTATCTCTATTCCTGAAAAGAAAGGGCTGAAGGTACTAATTCACCGTTTGTCTCTAGGTACAGTGTTTCTTGGATGTTCATGAGATGGTTTGGTGTGAAGAAACTAGGCATTAAGTTGAAGAATGATTGCCTTTATTATTGAATAACTTCCCTCTTATCGACAAAATTTTTCCCAGCACAAGTTGCAAAAGCAACTCCTCTCAGTCCGTTATCATCCCCAAACTCAAAACCACACAGATAATTAAAAGGGAGTCTCTTCTCTCCCACCCAAGCCGCATTTGGGATATTCCGGAAAGTGGAACCAGTTAAAAAAAAGGGGGGGGGGTGGGGGGCTTGGCTTTCATTTTCATTTGCCTTCTTTTTTCCTAAAGCTGCAAACCCCCATTGTTTCCTGTGCCTGCCTCTTTATTTAGTTTGCTCTGTTCATATATTCACCCTGGAAATTGCTGTTCTGATTTGAAGACCCTTATCCCTACCCATCCGACCCCAGCCACCTCCTTCTGGCTCCCCCGCTCCTGTGTTACCAGTGTTCCGCACCCCCAGCCCCGGGATCCCATCATCTGGGGAACTGACTTGCCCTTCCAGGCACCTGCAGCACCTCCAACAGAGCAGCCCGATTCAAGGGTCCCGGAGCCCCTAGGCTCTTGGAGATGTGAGATCAGGTTTGGGTCTCCCGTAAGGTGTTAGCAAGGAGAGGGGATGGGGGTAGGGCAGCCTGGGACGTCCCATAGACAGAGAAATTTCTCTCTAGATAACCTGAAACATTTCAAACTGGCCCATCTGTCTTTTTTTCTTTTCATGAAATAGGAAAATGGAAAATGTGATTTACTTCACCAACCAATGTGGGGTAAAAAAAAAAAAAAAAAAAACGACATCTTGACCGATTCTGGTTGAGGACTCTGTCCCGGGAGCAACAGCTGATGCACAAGGACCAGAGATGGGTTATTAGTGGCTTAGCCACTTCCAGAACTTTCTGGAGGAAGTATTGGTGAAAAGAAAACGAATTACAGCCAATTTAATCTGTCCTTTTTTGGGAGAGGGAGCAGCAGACTCCCTGCTGAGCAGGGAGCCCAACGGGGGCTGGATCTCAGGACTCTGGGATCATCACTTGAGCCGAAGGCAGATGCTTAACGACTGAGCCACAGGTGTCCCTATATATCTTAAAAAAAAAATAATAATAATAATAATAATAATATAGTTCTTTCACTCTGGTGCCCCCTTTTAATCTGTCCTTAAGACCAAGAAAATGAGAATAACTACTTATTTTGAAAATAAGCATCTGGCTATGACCGCTGAAGCCCCTTTATTTCAGATAACCTCATCCAGTTGCTCTCTGGGCTTATTGTCAATTCCCACTAATACAAAATTCTGAGATTCTCTAGGAATTTTTCATGAGCAACTATTCTCAGTGGGTACAAGGGTGCATCTCAGAGGGCTTCCCCTAATGGGCAGGTTCTCAGAGGTACAGGAAGAATTATACATTTATAACCTCATACTATCTAAATTACTAATTTGAATATATGGTGGGATATACCTAATATATTAGTGCCATAGCACTATAAATATATATAAATATAAATATGTATACTGGATCTGAATGCTCAATTAAAAAAAAAAATTGGTGGTATATACAGTCAGTAAGCCTAGAGACCGTGCTGCTAAAGGTCGAGGAAATCTGTCTTCTTCACTCAGACCCATAGCCATGACTTGTGGTTTATAACCAGAAATTCAGAACTGCCATAAGTGGCTCCCTTTTAATTCATTTATACATCCCATGGCTCCTCAAGAGTGAGACCACATTTTATACATTTTTGTTTCCCCATGACCTAGGACAGTCCTTGAAAATGTTGGAGAATTGGGGGGTTCCTGGCAGACGCCCACCCTTGCTGACAGCTTGAAGGCCACCTCACCAGAGACCCGGAGCCAGAACCCCTCAGCTGAGCCCTTTCCAGGTTCCCGATCTCCAGAAACTGTGAAATAATAAGTGTTTGCTGTTCTAAGGTGCTTATAAATGCTCTGTGTTTGGGTTTCAAGGACGAAGAAACCACATTGGAATCGGCAAGGGCAAGAATTGTCAGATGTTTATAAAAAAAAAAGGTGGCAGATTCTTACAACGCTTAGCAAATGCATATTCCCAGTGGTCACTAGACCGGAGCCGAGATCTTGGTGTTTGTCATGTCAGTTTGGTGACAGCTGTGCCTCGACGGGCTGCCCCACTGTTTTGTTTCCAACGTGACCTGGACGGAGCTCTCAGAAGCAGATGTATGAGGAGGAAATGAGCTCATTGAATAGCAGGCAGAACCGCAAAACAGTTTCACAACCAAAACGTTGCTGTGAAGAGGACCTGACCGCAGAGGCAGGATCAGTGGTGATATCTCCACATGCAAACAGAAATTCAGGAGGTGCTCTGTACGAACCGGTTTAAATAGGACTGGAGGTGCCCTGCCTTTTTCTTGTATTCAGGGGCTGTATGAGAGGCTCCAGAAGTTTAAAAGATGTTGCCAAAACAATACCTATTTTCAGAGCTAAGAGTGGAGTTGCAAATATATGTAAATTTAAATACTGAATTTTAATGTGGAATTGTCTTAGGATCGGGAGACAGTTCCCTGGAGATGCCAGCAGCATTTGGAACAGCAACTGGGGTAGGTAAACCACGGAAGGGGTGACGTCACCAGCGGGCCCAGCAGAAGTCAACAGTTTATCCCAAAGAAAGGGAAGCGCAAAGCACCATAAACGCAGTGACTAAAATCAATATTTGTAACAGACACAATAGGTTGGCTTTGGGATCTCATTATTTTACTGAAAGAAGTGCCTTCCAACATGTCGGTTTTCGAATATGAGATAAAGACAGGCGAAGACCTTTTCTGGCACTATGTTCTTTAATAAAAGGCGGCCCTTTATTTGTTTATTTATAGTTATGATTTTTATTTTTATTTCATTATTTTTTTTAAGTAGCAGATCGTTTTTGTCTTTTTTAAAGATTTTATTTATTTATTTGACGGAGAGAGAGATCACAAGTAGGCAGAGAGGCAGAGAGGCAGGCAGAGAGAGGGAGAAGCAGGCTCTCTGCTGAGCAGGAAGCCCAACTCGGGACTTGATCCAAGGACCCTGGGATCATGACCTGAGCCGAAGGCAGAGGCTTAACCCACTGAGCCACCCAGGCGCCCTTTATTTTTATTTGTAAGTAGGCTCCACTCCTAGGATGGAGCCCAGTGTGGGGCGGGGCTCGAACTCACGACCTAAGATCAAGACCTGAGCTGAGATGGAGTCCAGTGCTTTACCAAACAAGTCTCCTAGGCATTCCCCGCCCCCTTTTATTGTCAGGGCAAAATGAAATTGGAGATCTCTTAGGTTAAACTGTTATTTTTATTTTTTATATATTTTTAAACTGGCCCTGCATTTTGGTCTCATGTTTCATTATTGCATCCTCTGCAGTAGGCGTCTGTGAAGAGGTCTTTCTCCTTGCCATCCTCTGTGCACTGCAGGTAGACAGCACTGGTCCCCATCCCCTGGAGGTGGCTTATGGCTCTGTGCGTGTCCAGGAAGCATCTCCCCTCCTACGAGGGGACTGTTAATATATTCCAAAAGAATCCAGCAACATCTTTGTCTTTACTCCACTGTCCTAGCATGAGAGATGACGGAGGCATCTATCTAAACATTGGGTTGGTGTCCCTCCTTGGGCTCCACAGATAGTACCCCACCCCCTCGCTCCTTAATTCTCTTCTTGGACACCTGGGTGGCTCAGTCTGTTGAGTGTCTGCTTTTGCCTCAGTCTGTTAAGGTCCTGATCCCAGGGTCGTGGGATCGAGTCCCATAGTGGGCTTCTTGCTTGCCAGGGTGCCTGCTTCTCCCTCTGCCTGCCACTCCCCCTGCTTGTACATGCACGCTCTCTCTCTCCCTCTCTGACAAATAAGTAAATAAAATAAAAAATCTTTTTTTCCTTCTTCTCTTGACTTTTTTTTCCTCATGCAAATGTTTAAATCTACATTTTTAAAGATCTTATTTATTTATAAGAGAGAGAGAGTCCAGCAAGGGGAGGGAGAGGGACATGCAGACTCCATGCTGAGCACGGAGCCAAGCCCGGGGCTCAATCTCATGACCCTGAGCTCACGACCTGAACTGAGATCAAGAGTCTGATGCTTAACCAACTGGGCCACCCAGGAGCCACTGAATGTCATGAACAGCCTGAGGCTTGAACTCAAGACCGTGAGATCAGGAGCCGCAAGCTCTACCACCTGAGCTGGGCTGGCGCCCTAAATCTATTCTAGGTGGAAAAATATTAACAACCAGTAAGTGCCCTTAGAGCTCAGTACCTTTAGACCCCCCTTTCTTTCACAGTCAAGTTTCTTGGGCGGATAATCTCTACAGCCTATTGGTCTCCCCCTTGCCCACCAGCACCCCTGTACACGCTGCCCTCCGGCCTCAGAAACAGAGACTGCTCACCCTTGGGGAGAGAAAGAGAGACCCCGGGGGGGGGGGGTCTGGGTGGGATCTGGTTTCTGGCTCCCTTTCCTCCAGAGAAGCAACGCAGGGGCCTGTCGCGGGGATGTGGGAGGGAGTGTGCAGGTTCCCTTGTAGCTGGTTGGGTCTTGACTGGGCTACCAGGTCTGCTGAACGAACTGGTGGGGGTTCATTCTGATGGCGGGTGCTGTGTGTCTGCCCAGGGTTGGCCGCAGGGGGCAGCCCGATCTCTGCGCTTTGGGAAGAACTGGCTTAGCAGTCTGACATTTTAAAGTAATCTTTCAGTTTGGTTCAATTGATCACCAAGACAGGATTTTAAGAGCTGAAATAGATTGCTAATCGCTTCTTTAAGAGGAGCACAGATAACCTGTGCTCCTCTTAAAAAGAAGAGAAGAAAAGGCACTTAAAATAAGAACTGAGAGTTAGGGACTTTTTTTTGCCAGGGAGCGTTAACCTGGAACAGCACACAAACGGTGACGTTTGGATGGCACCTCCCTGGCAACTTCTAGAAAAGCCTTCTCTTCTAGATTCTTCTTCTGCTTCTGCTCTAACCTGAGGCTCTTCTTAGGACTTTGGCTAAAACCGGAAACGTGACTAAGTGACCCTTTGGGGTTTTAATTTAATAACAGCAGAAAGGTCAGAATAGAAGCTTGAAGAAGTCAGTGCCAAGATTCTCACAGGGCCTGTGTTTGTGGCTGATTTCCAATGAGAAACCGAGGAACTTTTGCTGTAAAGCCACCCAGGAGGAGAGGCGTCTTAACTGATGAACATCTCCCAGCCCCGCTGAGTAGGCGGGTCCTCACCGGATCCTCTGGAAACACTCCCCGTGGCCCCGCCTGCAAGCCCACGCGCCTACTCCACCGAGGAGGACGAGGACGCAGAGCAGAAACGCAGGCTCCCGTCCCTGGCGATCCTGTGATAGGGCTCCTCAGGATAGGAAGATGGGGTGGGTCCCAGGCTGAGGGGAAGGCTTATTGAGAACAGGGGCAGGAGGCAGGGAATGAGCAAAAAATAAACCTGGACTCAGTCTCAATTAAGTGTCAGCCACCGGGAAGCAACTTGAAACAGAAGGCAAGAAGCCCGCAGGTTCTTAGGACCCAGCCGCGCTGTAGGGCTATTCTTAGCCTGGGTTTTCTCCCAGCCCAATCTGAAGCGGAAGTTAGACTGAGTCTTCTGCCTATAATGAAGGGCCACTGCCCCCCACCCCCACCCCCAACCATGTTTCAGATTTTCTGTTTGGGTATATCCTGGACATAACAAAATATGTCTAATGCATGCAACCAAAAGCTTGTGGTGAGTTGGCTAGCATTGCAATTAATAGGAAGACGAGCAGAGGTTAAATAGAGGTCAAACTGCCTTTTTTTTGTTTCTAAAGTCCTAACTCCTTTCCTTTTTTCTTTTTTAACTGATTCTCCTAGTTAATCGTCAGAGTTTTTGTTCTGTTTTTGTTTTTAAGCCTCTGCAACTCGAACTGGATGAACCTTTAATTCTTTCAAATGTATACAATCACGGGGGCTCGGCTCACATCTGCTACCATGTACAAGCCTCACTGTGTGGTTGCAGTGACTATAAATACTTCCTTTAAATTGGTATAATTTCTAAATCAAAATGTTCTGAAACCAACGGGAATGTTTATCCTTCGGTAAATTGACTACGGTTCCAACAGCCTTGTTTGTCCTTTGATTTGGGGAAGGAACTTTTCTTCATCAGTAACACTGGCAGGGTTTTGTCGTCCTGAACCCGGTATTATGGACTGGTGGGATCTTCGGGGGTCCTCCCTGTCCGATCTGGGCAAGTCTCGCTAAGACTGGTTGGGCGGCAAAGAGAGGAACAGCAAGCGTGAGCGACAGGGGTCCGGCAGGCAGGTCCCAAGTGCCTACAATGGTGTGAATTTCATGGGCGGAGTGATAAGGAGGATCCGGCTGCAGCCAGAGCTTGAACTTTGCTGTGGGACGGACCCAGCTCTCCCACCATGTGACTTTGGAGGAATTGCTTAATGTCTCTTTGTTAGGAGTGAGTTGGACAGTTCGCTAGTCAGGGCCGGGGTCCCCCACAAGAAGATACGGAGTCAGGACAGCTAAGATCAAACAGCACTGACATCTGGTTTTGCAGCTGAGACAGGAGCGTGCTAGGATGCTGCTCTGCAGCCTTTCCAGAAGTGACTTCTGCAAAAACATCCTAAAATAAGACAATTAACCACAGGGCCTTTGACCCTATCCTGGGCAAGGGGCAGTTAAGACGTAAGTCCCCAGATGTCAGCCCAAAAAGACCATCAGCATGTAGACATTAACCCAACAGGTAGACAGACGTGTGCCCAGAGCCCTGATGGGCTCGACTCAGCACACCCTGAGTGCTTAAGCTAGTTCCCCAAAAGAGCTCATAAAAATCTCCAAACTTATGGGCGCCTGGGTGGCTCAGTGGGTTAAGCCGCTGCCTTCAGCTCAGTCATGATCTCAGGGTCCTGGGATCGAGTCCCGCATGGGGCTCTCTGCTCAGCAGGGAGCCTGCTTCCTCCTCTCTCTCTCTGCTTGCCTCTCTGCCTACTTGTGATG